>NC_059441.1:10635640-10833140 GCF_021028975.2 Sphaerodactylus townsendi
CCTTGGGCTAGTCACAGTTCTCTCAGGACTCTCTCAGCCCCACCTACCTCACAAGGTGTCTGTTATGAGGAGAGGTGGCCATCATTTGTAAGCCTTGAGTCTCCTTACAGGAGAGAAAGGTGGGGTGTAAATCCAAAACTCTGCCTCCTCCATCATCCTTATGACAGACTATTTGGGGCTTTAGCATTCTCCTCTTTCCGAAGCTCCTGCCTCGCGACCAATTGGTTTCCCTTACAGCCGAGAGTGTATTACCACTGGATCCAGTTACCGTTTGCAAACGAATAAACCGGGGGGAATTCAGAAGCAGGCTTAAGTTAATGAAACTGGATTGCATGTAACTCCAGTAAACGTGACCTAATGCCCCCCCAAGCAGCCATTCGGTCCAGGGGAATTGATGTCGGTGTCTGGAGAGCAGGTGTAACTCCGGGACATCTCCGGGACTCACCTGGACGGTCGCAACCCCCTAGCCCTTCTGGTATTCGGTCAAGCGCTAAGATAAAAGACGTTCTCGTTTTGCCCCGACGCTTTTGGCCATGCCCCAGCGTTAACCTGACGGCCCTCCATTTATTCTGAAGCGGCAACCTGGGAATTTTAGCAGGCTGCGTCCTGTCAGGAGGGCACTCTCACCATATGAAGTTACAAGGCTATAGATATGATGTAAAGTAATCCTCAGGGTTGGGGCCAGGTCAATGCAAACCTTTGGCCTCGGGGGACATCTTTTCAGCACCTTCGATTCCCCTCTGCAGCTCAAGTGGCAGAGCAGGGAATCAAACCCGGTTCTCCAGACTAGAGCGCACCTGCTCTTAACCACTACACCACGCTGGCTCTCTTAGAGGGGGGCTACCGAACTGTGGCGAATCGAGGACCCGACAGTGCATTTTAACATAACAAATTGCACTCATCGCTGAAGGGTAATCGTCCTTGTTACATCGTTTAAGGTGGTTTATAGACAAGCACTAAACCTTTCATTACCCTCACTTAATTTTCCGTTCCCCTCTTGGATCTACACGGCGGCAGCTAAGGGCCTTCATTGGTAGGGAAGATTCATCTTGGCTCATGTTAGAGCGCACGACAACAGCAGTGGCGCAGGAGGTTAAGAGCTCGTGTATCTAATCTGGAGGAACCGGGTTTGATTCCCAGCTCTGCCGCCTGAGCTGTGGAGACTGACCTGGGGAATTCAGATTAGCCTGTACACTCCCACACACGCCAGGTGGGTGACCTTGAGCTAGTCACAGCTTCTCGGAGCTCTCTCAGCCCCACCCACCTCACAGGGTGTTTGTTGTGAGGGGGGAAGGGCAAGGAGATTGTCAGCCCTTTGAGTCTCCTGCAGGAGAGAAAGGGGGGATATAAATCCAAACTCTTCTTCTTCTTCTTCCTCTTCTTCTTCTTCCTCTTCTTCTTCTTCTTCCTCTTCTTCTTCTTTCTCTTCTTCTTCCTCTTCTTCCTCTTCTTCTTCTTCTTCTTCCTCTTCTTCTTCTTCTTCCTCTTCTTCTTCCTCTTCTTCTTCTTCTTCTTCCTCTTCTTCTTCTTCCTCTTCCTCTTCTTCTTCTTCTTCTTCTTCTTCTTCATCTCCGGTCAGATAGAAATGCAGCCTCTGGCAGAGACCCTAGGCAGATTTAGGTGGGGACTCAAACAACAGATTTATGCCTTTATGGCCAAGTTCGATGTTTCAAAAGCTCTGTGACTATGTCAGACAAAGGGAGTTTTGACTCTCCAAAGTTTATACTCTGCGAATCTTGTTGGTCTTTAAAGTGCTACTGGATTCACATCTAGTTGTCCCATAATGCAGTTCAGTTGATCGACTTAGAAATTATCTTCATAAAGACATAGCGCTGACTGAGGACCAAACGGTATACTTATTTACAATGAATACTCTAGGCAGATGAAGTTGGAAGTCCCTACAAGGACTCAAAGATGCTTACAATCTCCTTTCCCTTCCCGCCCCCTTCCCAACAAACACCCTGTGAGGTGGGTGGGGCTGAGAGAGCTCCGAGGAACTGTGACTAGCCCAAGGTGACCCAGCTGGCCTGTGTTGGAGTGCCCAAGCTAATCTGGTTCCCCAGATAAGCCTCCACAGCCCAAGTGGCAAAGCAGGGAATCAAACCCGGTTCTCCAGATTAGAGTGCACCTGCTCTTAACCACTGCGCCACGCTGGCAAGCTGCAAATTATTTGTTCAGGGTAAATTCGGGCTTTATGGGGTAAGGCTACAACATGGTTATGGTAATAGTGAGAAGGGGTACCTTTAGCTCCGGCATATTTACGATGAGCTGCATAGGTACAGTCACACCTGGGTCTCTCTTATAGTCCATTGGTACCAGGTTTGGCGCTAGTTCGTGGTATCGGCCATGCAACCTGTAAGCAAGCACACAGACGCACAAAAGAGAGAGTCTCTGAGTGACTATTTCTATTCCTATAACATGAGTTGACTGCTCAGATTTAGGTCAACCCAGTGGTGGGACCCAAAAATTTTAGTAACAGGTTCCCTCGCCAGCCCCCCCACCCCCGCAGCAAAGGGGGCAGAGGCGTACCTAGGCAAACCTGAGCCCTGGGCAAAACCTGAGTTGGATGCCCCCCCCATGGGCAGCCACCCCACCACGACCCCAAAAAATGTTTTTGCACCAGGTCATTTCTAAATCATCATCACATTATAGAAAATGCCCCAACTCACAAATCTGAACACAGCAAGGGTGAAAAACACAGGTCCTTTGATAGAGACGGGTGAGATAAAAGGTACGAAAGGCTGAGAATATCAATGAATTGCAGTACCTGAAAGGGATTAACCCAGTTCAGGGAGTTACATTATTAGTTGCAATTGCTATACGGAACCTTCACGTTCAAAGGCAGGATGCCTCTCGGGGAGGCGAGGGCGTGGAGACGGAAAAGCGGACCCCATTAGTAACCCCCTCTCGGCACACACCAATAATTAGTAACCCACTCTCGGGAACTGGTGAGAACCTGCTGGATCCCACCTCTGGGTCAACCTGTTCGAGGCAACCAACCAACCAACAACCCTGCGTAGTAGGAAAGGTGTGAAAATGACAAGAGTGTCCGCGTCGCTTGGAAAAAATGTCCAATCCATCTCCAATTCAAAGGGGTGCCGTTTCTGGCGACATCTCTGAGTTGTGTGGACCATACTGCTCAGTGGCGTACCTAGGCAAACTGGAGCCCTGGGCAAAACCTGAGTTTGATGCCCCCCCCATGGGCAGCCACCCTCCCCCACCATGACCAAACAAAAAAAGTTTACCACTAGGTCGTTTCAAAGTCACCATCACATTATAGAACATGCCCCAACTCACAAATCTGAACACAGCAGAAATATTCAAAATGCTTTCAAAATAGTAATAATAACCTTAATTAGGCATTGAGAGAATAAAAGAAATAGATAAATGGGGGTGGCAGGAAGGGGGTGGATTTAAAAGGAAAATCTGGGGAAATGCCTGCTGTCAGGGGGTGCCTGCTGTCAGGGGTGAAATTATTAAGATAGCAGCACCAAAATTTCCAAGTATCTTCATGAGACCCTACTCATGATACCACCCAGGTTTGGTGAAGTTTGGTTCAGGGGGTCCAAAGTTATCAACCCTCAAAGGTGTAGCCCCCATCTCCTATTAGCTCCCGTTGGAAACAATGGGGGATGAGGCACTCCCTTTGGGAGTCCATAACTTTGGACTCCCTGAACCAAACCTCACCAAACCTGGGTGATATCATCTGGACAGTTTCCCAAAAAAATCCCTGAAATTTTGGTGCTGCTAGCCTAAAAACTGCGCCATCTGCAGGCCAAAAATCCCACAGACGAACCTGCAGTTTTTGCGCCCCCCCCACCAGGCGGCGCCCAGGGCAACTGCCCACTTTGCCCAATGGGAGGAACGCCTCTGATACTGCTTAACCAGAGGGCTTATCCAACCCCTGATGGGCCACCAATTCCACCCAGCTAGTAGGTTTCAGCTCCGCCTGTGCAAACAGAGGACAAACTCTTTCCTAGCCTCCTCGTAAATCTCCCAGCGGGCTGCCAGCCGCGCAGCGTTGCAATAAAAACTTCCCACAAAGCGAAACTGCTGAAAGGGGGAGATAAAAGCAGGTAATGGCTCGTTGATTAGAAAGCACGGAGCGGCCATCAGACTGTGAGATGCTCTAAACATGTCATTAGTTCCCCCCCCCCCCCCCCCGCCCCGTCTCCACAACAGCACCAGTCGATACTGGTGTGAGGAGAAATGATGGCGAAGCATTTATCGGGGAAGGAATGTGTCCGTCTCCACAAGTTGTAAGGTGCTCGTTGCCAGGGTGGTGTGGTGGTTAAGAGCAGGTGGAGTCTGATCTGGAGAACCGGGTTTGATCCCCCACTCCTCCACCGGAGTGGCGGAGGCTTATCTGGTGAACCAGGTGTGTTTCCGCACTCCTACATTCCTGCTGGGTGACCTCGGGCCCGTCACAGTTCTTTCTGAACTCTCTCAGCCCCACTTGTCTGTTGTGGGGAGAGGAAGGGAAAGGAGCTTGTCAGCCACGTTGAGTCCCCTTACAGGAGAGAAAGGTGGGGTATAAATCAAGACTCTTCTTCTTCTGAATGTAAGGAAATCGTCGTATCAAGTGCAATTTTATCCCCCCCTTTCTCCAAGGAAAAGATGGGTGTAATTCTTAATATGGCAGCTCTGGCGCCGCCAAAATAGACAAGACAAACAGTCTAGATCAGTGTGTTTCATGCGTTCACATGTAGGATAGGAATTTACCTTCCCCAGCACACACCCCATTCCTCGCCCTGCAAAAATTACAGATAATATCACTCCGCCAGACGTCTGGAGGAGACAGTAGCAAGAACAAGAATCCCACCTCTCCCAAAAACTGGATCTAAGTTTGTGAGTTTGCTGTAGCCACATCATGGCGATGTTTTGATACACCCCTTCAGCATCAAAGCACAAAATCGTCGTCTGCCAAACGTCTGTTTTTCATCTCTCCCCATTATGCTGTTGCTTGCTGCTAATGCACTATTAGATCATGCTATATTTTTGCAGTAGCAGAGCATCAATCACGTCCCCTCCTTGTTTCTCCCTTCCGAATTAATCTCTAGACGAGACACAGGACAGGCAGATTTCCCCCCAAATAAATTAGACATGATCGGACAAAGCTGGCAAATCCGGCTTTTTCACGACAGTCGTTTTCACCACATCTACACGTGTGTCTGCAACGATCCTCATTAGAAAATCAAAACAGGAAACTGAAATTTCCCGAGCAAAAGAAGAAGAGTTTGGATTTATATCCCCCTTTCTCTCCTGTAAGGAGACTCAAAAGGGGCTTACAATAGAAAGATGGGTTGAGTGAGGAGGAGGAGGAGGAGGAGGAGGAGGAGAGGAAGAAGAAGGAGAAGAAGAAGAAGAAGAGGAGGAGGAGGAGGAGGAGGAGGAGGAGTTTGGATTTATATCCCCTCTTTCTCTCCTGCAGGAGACTCAAAGGGGCTTACAATAGAAAGATGGCTTGAGTGAGGAGGAGGAGGAGGAGCAGGAGGAGCAGGAGCAGGAGGAGGAGGAGGAGAAGGAGGAGGAGGAGAAGGAGAGGAAGAAGAAGAAGAAGAAGAAGAAGAAGAAGAAGAAGAAGAAGAGGAGGAGGAGGAGGAGGAGGAGGAGGAGGAGGAGGAGTTTGGATTTATATCCCCCCTTTCTCTCCTGCAGGAGACTCAAAGGGGCTGACAATCTCCTTGCCCTTCCCCCCTCACAACAAATACCCTGTGAGGTAGGTGGGGCTGAAAGAGCTCCGAGAAGCTGTGACTAGCCCAAGGTCACCCAGCTGGCATGTGTGGGAGTGCACAGGCTAACCTGAATTCCCCAGATAAGCCTCCACAGCTCAGGCGGCAGAGCTGGGAATCAAACCCGGTTCCTCCAGATTAGATACACGAGCTCTTAACCTCCTACGCCACTGCTGCTCCTGCATAAGCAGATATCTGCATAAGCAGATATGTTATCCCCAGATATGTTATCCCCAGAAGGCCCAAAACGCTGGTTTTTTTTAAAATGCGAGAGTTATTTGCGTGGAAGGGTGAACATAAAATAACTCCAGTGAACCACTGCAGAGAACAGCTCGCATTTATCAGCTCCGTTCAACCCTCTATCGCCTGCTTGGCAGACCTCTGTTCTTCTCCAAATATCTGCTCTTTTGGCAGAACCGAGAGTCCTGCAGCTGTGATGGGACGAGGAAATTACCATTCGTTTTTATTTTACCTTGAAGGAACACTGAACATGGGAGCGATCGCTTGGTCGGGGCAAAAATGGACACGCAGAAATTCTGCCAGGGGGGGTCTATGCTAGACGCAGAGGTGGGATCCAGCAGGTTCTCACAGGTTCCCGAGAGTAGGTTACTCATTATTTGTGTGTGCCGAGAGGGGGTTACTAATGGGTGATTTTGCCACGTGATTTTTGCCTGAGTTACGCCCCTCCTCTCAGCAGTAGCACGCAGAACTTGAAGCAGTCTAGCAGGAGGTGCACCGGCGTGCGTGGCAGCCTGCACCTGCGTGCATTCGTTTCCCGCCCAAGGACCGGCGCAGCGGCTGCGTCCTTGCCACAGCCCCGCCCAGGAATGCCCCGCCCCCAGAATGCCCGGCCACGCCTCCGTTGTGCCCCGCCCAGCCCCATTGGCGCTACGCCACAGTTTGAATCCCACCACCATGGGAACCTGTTACTAAAATTTTTGGATCCCACCACTGGCTAGACACCTACGAATGTCGCTCAACCCTGTAAGGGTCAGACCAAAGGTCTATCTAGTCCAGGATCCTGTTTCCTACAGTACAAACTAGGAACCTCACACAAAAACGCTGTTGTGTATCTAATGGCAACTCTGTAGATGGACAGAAGCGATCTGCTATTGACTGCCTTTGCATAGCTGATTGCTGGATCTTGGCATGAGTTTCCAGGGGGTCTACGGCTGAGGGTTCAGCAGTGGCGTCGGAGGTTAAGAGCTCGTGTATCTAATCTGGAGGAACCTGGTTCAATTCCCAGCTCTGCCGCCTGAGCTGTGGAGGCTTATCTGGGGAATTCAGATTAGCCTGTGCACTCCCACACACGCCAGCTGGGTGACCTTGGGCTAGTCACAGCTTCTCGGAGCTCTCTCAGCCCCACCTACCTCACAGGGTGTTTGTTGTGAGGGGGGAAGGGCAAGGAGATTGTAAGCCCCTTTGAGTCTCCTGTAGGAGAGAAAGGGGGGATATAAATCCAAACTCTTCTTCTTCTTCTTCTTCTTCTTCTTCCTCTTCTTCTTCTTCTTCTTCTTCTTCTTCTTCTTCAGTTTGGGGCTGGATATTTATTTATTTATTTATTTATTTATTTATTTATTTATTATTTCATTTTTATACCGCCCTCCCCCGAAGGAGCATATGGGGAGCACTGTTTTGTAACATTATGCCCCTGGGGCAAACCGGCCTGTGATATTCCTGGGAAAATTTCTGGAACTGCAGCAACCCCCAAGGACATTGCAGGGGTCGATTGGCTCATACCCGGGCCGTGGCAACAATTACGGGTGCCAACCAAGGACACCCAAAACCTTTATCTTTATCTTTATTAACCTTTAATAGGCATAGTGCCCTGGGCCAGTTATATCAGGGTCCCCTCATATTGAGGGGCCCCACCGTCTCTCCCCTCATGGGGGTAGGTTTTAAATTGGGGTTGGACGCCTCTTGCTCATTTATGTATTACTGCCATTCGCTGTTTTATGAGTTTTAAGTTATTTTATGGGATGGAGCCTATGTATTTATATTTTGTATGACCGCTCCTGTCTGATATTTAGATAATGTTGTTTACCGCCCGGAGCCCTTCGGGGATCGGGCGGTATATAAATTGAAGAAATAAAAAAAAAAAATAGATAGATCAAGATTTACACAGACACATTCTGCAGTCTCAAAGATAGTTCAATAGCAAGAAAATAGTCCACATAACTTGATGGTTGACTTCAAGGGATTCAGATCACTTCAGATTTTTTTTTAAGAAATAGCCAGAGCAAATGACAGTAAATACCCCTACACATCAATGTAAAAATACGATCTAACATAAAATTGCAATATAAATAGATCTGTTTAGCAAGTTAAAAGCAAAATAATTCAGCAATAGGTATCCGACCATGCCTAAATATTAGACAGTGTGTATCAGTTAGATTGAAGAAGATACCTATCTTTTATAAGAAGTTCTACATTGGTTTTATGTATCATATTTGATATTTAAAGATTTGATTCTGTCCCAAAACCATCCTTTCCCAAGGACAGAAGTCCCAACATTCCAACCACAACAGGTTCGACTTGGCGCCCATGCGGTTTTTCCCAAGCCAACCCCCCCCCCCCCCCGCCGCCCGCCACGATCAAGTCCCATTTACAAATTATCAAAGCAGAACAGAAGCTAATCTGCTTACTTAAGGATATCCTTCCGGGTAAAGAAAGTGCAGTCCTGCAAAAGCAAAAGAGACAAAAAGGATTGTTTTATTTATTACTGTTATTTTTGCATTTTTATCCCGCCCGATTCCCCACAAGGCTCGGGGCGGCGTCCAACCAAAAAATTAATCCAGCAAACAATAAAACTGTTTCTTTCTGTTCTCCTTTACATCTTGGGGCCTCTTTAACACTAATGAGCCCACTGCTTCCCCCTCTGGGTTTTAATGGTGGACGCCGACAATTTTGTATGGAACGCTGTATTTTAATAGGTTTTAGTATTTATGGTTTATGGAGCCTAGATTATTTATTTATAGTTTGTATTTTGTTACGTGCTCCATCTGTTTGTTATTGTATTTTGTTGTTCACCGCCCAGAGCTCTTCGGGGAAGGGGCGGCGTATAAAATTAATAATAAAATAAATAAAAATAAAATAAAACATGAAACAATGTATTGTCGAAGGCTTTCACAGCCGGAATCACTGGGGTGCTGTGTGGTTTCCGGGCTGTATGGCCGTGTTCTAGCAGCATTCTCTCTTGACGTTTCGCCTGCATCTGTGGCTGGCGTCTTCAGAGGATCTGATAGTAGGAATGGAAAGCAAGTGGAGTATATATACTGTGAGGTCAAAAGGTGAGGCTCTCTGAATGGAGTAGCCTAGTATGTGAGTCACAAAGAAGTCTGTAGCCTGGGAGTAACAATGAAGATAGCAATAGGTGAAAGCATCTGAATAGAAGTATCCTGGTCTTTGTTTCCTTGGTTGCTATTGTCTATAGTTGTCCTGTGTTTGTGCGGAGCTGATTAGTGTGGAGCTGATTATCTTCATTGTTACTCCCAGGCTACAGACTTCTTTGTGACTCACATACCAGGCTACTCTATTCAGAGAGCCTCACCTTTTGACCTCACAGTATATACACTCCACTTGCTTTCCATTCCTACTATCAGATCCTCTGAAGATGCCAGCCACAGAGGCAGGCGAAACGTCAGGAGAGAATGCTGCTAGAACACAGCCATACAGCCCGGAAACCACACAGCACCCCAAAACATGAAACAGTTAATTAAATATACTGGCTAACTCCCCAATCACAGATCCCACAACGACAAAAACTGAAACACAATAAACTAACAACAGAGCTTTGTCAGTTGGAAGACTCGGTCAGTGAATTGTATCCTTTCTTTTCCTGGGAGCATTTGCAGACCTCCCGCATGCTCGAGGAAGATACGGAAGAAGAATAGCCGGACTGGAGAAATGACCACTCGACTATTGGCACAGATGGAGGAAGTCCATTAAGCACGAGCAAACCCACACTTGGTTAATCTTTTGCAATTAATGAAACAATTGACTGATCCGCCAATCATGTGTTTATCCTGTCTTTCCTCCGACGAGCTTGGACCAGCGTTCATGGCTCTGTAACCTCCCAGCCCCAGAGGTGTCCCCCTAAATAGCAGGAAAAACTTCCTGACCTTCAGGGCTGTTAGACAGTGGGATGCGCTATCTGGGAGTGTGGTGGAGTCTCCTTCTTTGGAGGTTTTTAAAGAGAGGCTGGGTGGCCATCTGTCAGGAGCGCTTTGATTGCGTGTTCCTTTAAAATAGCATTAAATAAAGACTTATTGTCTTGGAGTTAATGTTTTGGAGGATAGTAGAGTAGAAATAAGACAACGAATAATGTATAAAATAATGATAAGAGCTGAAGTGGCGTTGGAGGTTAAGAGCTCGTGTATCTAATCTGGAGGAACCGGGTTTGACTCCCAGCTCTGCCGCCTGAGCTGTGGAGGCTTCTCTGGGGAATTCAGATTAGCCTGTGCACTCCCACACACGCCAGCTGGGTGACCTTGGGCTGGTCACAGCTTCTCGGAGCTCTCTCAGCCCCACCTACCTCACAGGGTGTTTGTTGTGAGGGGGGAAGGGCAAGGAGATTGTCAGCCCCTTTGAGTCTCCTACAGGAGAGAAGGGGGGGATATAAATCCAAACTCTACATGCCGTTATAGGGTTGGGCTGGAAAGACAAGAAAAAATGGGCAATACAGAAATGGCTAGAATACGTTTGGGAACAAGTCCAGTTAGAAATATTTGAAATAATGTCCAGAAATCAATTATGGAAAGATAGAAAGACTGATATGATGAAGATATGGACTGGCTATGAGGACTGGATGAGAGAAGTCGGAGTCATTGAAGGAAGATGGGAGAAGAGACTAGAAAGAGTGAAACTGCTGCTGCTAAGTTAAGAAAAGAAGAAGAATTTAACTTTGGGCGGGGACGGGATAAAAAGGGGAAAATGTATGGTTTGGATATAACATAAAGTATTGTATGTGTATGTATGGAATTATTCCGGCTATACAATAATTATTTTTTAAAATGATTGTGTGTTCCTGAATTGCAGGTGGGTTGGACTTGTTGGGTTTCTTCCAACTCTATGATTTCTATGACACTGCACAGCCTCCACAGCTAATCAGTTAAGAACATAAGAACATAAGAACAAGCCAGCTGGATCAGACCAGAGTCCATCTAGTCCAGCTTTCTGCTACTCGCAGTGGCCCACCAGGTGCCTTTGGGAGCTCACATGCAGGAGGTGAAAGCAATGGCCTTCTGCTGCTGCTGCTCCCGAGCACCTGGTCTGTTAAGGCATTTGCAATCTCAGATCAGGGAGGATCAAGATTGGTAGCCATAGATCAACTTCTCCTCCATAAATCTGTCCAAGCCCTTTTTAAAGCTATCCAGGTTAGTGGCCATCACCACCTCCTGTGGCAGCATATTCCAAACACCAATCACACGTTGCGTGAAGAAGTGTTTCCTTTGATTAGTCCTAATTCTTCCCCCCAGCATTTTCAATGGATGCCCCCTGGTTCTAGTAGTGTGAGAAAGAGAGAAAAATTTCTCTCTGTCAACATTTTCTACCCCATGCATAATTTTATAGACTTCAATCCTATCCCCCCTCAGACGTCTCCTCTCCAAACTGAAGAGTCCCAAACGCTGCAGCCTCTCCTCATAAGGAAGGTGCTCCAGTCCTTCAATCATCCCCGTTGCCCTTCTCTGCACTTTTTCTATCTCTTCGATATCCTTTTTGAGATGTGGCGACCAGAACTGAACACAGGACTCCAAGTGCGGTCGCACCACGGCTTTATATAAGGGCAGGACAATCTTCCAAAGGCAAGGCGACGGGAGCAGCTAGAAAAATGTAATCCGCCGACAGCCCGAATTTGTACAAAATGAACCACTCTGGCAGATGGGGTCGGATTGGTTTGGGTTTCAAGCCACACTTATCAGAGTCTAACTTTAACATCAATTATTAAGTCCCTTTCCTTCGCTGTCTGTGAAGTGAGAAGTAAAGGAGAGCGCTGCTCCTTGGGCGTATTGTGTGGCCGAATAAGGTTACAGGGACACAATGAGAGGACTTCTCGGGAGCCGCTGGCGGCGATGTCACATTGTCTGAAACTGCATAAACTGAAATAAAAGCCAGCGGGTCAAGTCGGCCTTCGTCCCAGAGAGTGTAAACGCCGGACTCCGAGGCTATCGCTTGAAGGCGCTCTGTTTCCCGGCACAAAAGCAGGATCCTCTTTGCGGTAGCTGATCCGCCTTGTAATTATAGAGGCCCAGAAAAACAGCCAAGTCGTTACTTAACAGGAGAGCCGGCTGCAAAGTAATCAAAGCTTGAAAAGTTATCGCGCTGAGGAACCCGAGAGCTGGTCCTATTGGAGCATCTAGGCCCTGTATCCTGTTTCCAACAGAGGAGGAGGAGGAGGAGGAGGAGGAGGAGGAGGGGGAGGAGGAGGAGGAGGAGGAGGAGGAGGAGAAGAAGAAGAAGAAGAAGAAGAAGAAGAAGAAGAAGAAGAAGAAGAAGAAGAAGAAGAAGAAGAAGAAGAAGAAGAAGAGTTTGGATTTATGTCCCCCCTTTCTCTCCTGCAGGAGACTCAAAGGGGCTGACAATCTCCTTGCCCTTCCCCCCTCACAACAAACACCCTGTGAGGTTGGTGGGGGGCTGAGAGCGCTCCGAGAAGCTGTGACTAGCCCAAGGTCACCCAGCTGGCGTGTGTGGGAGCGCACAGGCTAATCTGAATTCCCCAGATAAGCCTCCACAGCTCAGGCAGCAGAGCTGGGAATCAAACCCGGTTCCTCCAGATTAGATACACAAGCTCTTAACCTCCTACGCCACTGCATTCTGGCAGGCCACCCACAGCAAGACAGAAAGGATCAGCCCATCCCCATTGGTGCTGCCATAGTCTGGTAATTCACAGGTATACTACCTCCGACTATGGATGTTCGGTTTAGCTATCACAACCAATAACTGCCGATAGTCTGTTCTTTTCTTGATTTGTTTAATCCTCTTTTAAAGTCATATGAACTGGAATGGATTTTCTGTTAGAGCCAGATTTTGAAAATCCAGGGTCTTGTTTCACTACGCAGCAGTGGCGTAGGAGGTTAAGAGCTCATGTATCTAACCTGGAGGAACCGGGTTTGATTCCCCGCTCTGCCGCCTGAGCTGTGGAGGCTTCTCTGGGGAATTCCGATTAGCCTGGGCACTCCCACACACGCCAGCTGGGTGACCTTGGGCTAGTCACAGCTTCTCGGAGCTCTCTCAGCCCCACCCACCTCACAGGGTGTTTGTTATGGGGGGAAGGGAAAGGAGATTGTAAGCCCCTTTGAGTCTCCTACAGGAGAGAAAGGGGGGGATATAAATCCAAACTCTTCTTCTTCTATTGCAGGGATAGGAAAACACAGCTGTGCGTTCGAAGCATACGTTACCATCTGAAGTGGGGAGAAGCATAGGAGTCTAAATTTACAAAATGCCATCACTGGCTAGTGGCTGTTACCACCTGTGCAAACCTATGCTACCTCATTTGTTCTTAGTTAGTGCATGGGAGTCAATCTCTGGACACAAGGCCTACCCAATATGGTGAGACTTACTTCCAGAATGGGGTGGTGATTAAGAGTAGGTGCACTCTAATCTGGAGAACAGGGTTTGAGTCCCCGCTCTGCCACTTGAGCTGCGAAGGCTTGTCTAGGGAACCAGATGAGCTTGTGCACTCCCACACATGCCAGCTGGGGGACCTTGGGCTAGCCACAGTTCTTTGGAGCTCTCTCAGCCCCACCGACCTCACAATGTGTCTGTTGTGGTGAAAGGATGGGAAAAGAGCTTGTAAGCCACCCTTGACTCTCCTACAGGAGCGAAAGGGAGGATATAAATCCAAATTCTTCTTCTTAGTAACTATCCCTAAGATATACTCCACGTCTAGTAACAGCAGGATCCAACACTTTGAAATGACGACGACGCTCAGATGCGCTTTGTCTGTTTTGCAAAACGAGCAGCCGATCCTACCGGGCCAACTCAAAATCAATTTTATTGAGGGTTGGTTTGTTTGTTTTTTCTTTTCCCAAGCAGGCAGAACTCGGGCAATTGAATCCCAATTGAATTAAAATGTTCGGGGCTGGTGAATGATGGAGATGAATCATTCTAGGCTGTTCAGAGCAATTCCATTGAGACAGAAAATTGCACAGGGAGAAAGAATGTTGTTAATGAACTTATCGGGACAAGGGGAGAGGAAGGAGGTAATTTAGAGAGCCGCTCGGCCCGTGGGATTGCCCCTCCCCCAAAATTGACTGTTTCCTTTGTTTCAGAAATCCAGCTTTTCAGGAACGACAAATGATAACATCACACATCACTCCCCGACCCAACAGCCAGGTTAATCAAGGAAGCCGTCTTATAGAATACTCCATCCTGAGTGGCAGGTAGCTCAGAGAAGAACCTATCAGAGAATCAACCCGCTTGTGAAGAAAAGGAAGCTGGAGGTATGGGTTTCTTTTTTTAAAATCTCCTTGTTCCTCTGTTTGAGTGAGCAGGCACCCAAGAAGAACAGCACTGCTCCATCAATTTCCTCGTTCTTCGACCCTCCATCAATTTTCTCCATCCTTCATCCAACCTCCTCAAGATTCCTTGCCAATCAACTACAAGAATTCACATTTCGGTCTCTATCAGTGGCTGCATTCCTACTGCCCAAATTTCCACCAACCTTCACCCAAGCAGGTGGTTCTCCATTACCAGCACCAATTTAAGCAAGCCCCTCCTAGCAATTGATTGTAATCCCCTCTGGTTGGCTTAGAATCGGGTTGTTGATTAGTTGTCATCGAAGGAAGAGACGTCTTTAGCTGGTTGCTAGGCCAAAGTTTAGAGAAAAGCGCTGAACCAAGATACAGCCGCTCGGCTGAGTTTGGCAAAGCTTTGGAACAACTAGTCTTCCTGGAGCTGTCCGTGGTCCTGCAGAGCTAACATCTATCTTCAGGTGTGAAAATCGGTGACAGGTATGGCAAAAGATGCCAGGAATTGAACCCAGAGCCTTTTGTCTTTTCCTCTGAGCCATTAATTCGCAACGAGCAGGGCCAAAACACTTTATAAGCCTT
This sequence comes from Sphaerodactylus townsendi, assembly GCF_021028975.2. NCBI lineage: Eukaryota > Metazoa > Chordata > Lepidosauria > Squamata > Sphaerodactylidae > Sphaerodactylus > Sphaerodactylus townsendi. The sequence goes on from NC_059441.1 coordinate 10,650,423, forward strand.
AATCATTTAGCCCTTGAAGGAAAGGCAGTGGATCAAATACCTGCCAGATTTCAGCTGATTTTTAAAATTATTTTCTGCATCACCTCGTCCTCAATCCACACAGAGCAGCTATGCAGGGATAAATATATTTATTGCCTGGAATGAAACCTATTTAAAAATCAGTTCTTCTGCCCAACGGGCCGTGGCTCTCGCTGTACCAGGCTGCATAAGGGCCAGGTGGAATTATTTTCCTGCCCGCAATCGATCATGGGTTTGCTGACAGCCCCACCTACCTTTCTAGGCGTTTCCTTCCCCACTTGCGAGGAGCAAAAGAGAAGGACCCACAAATGCTTCCCTCTCTTTCTAGACCCATACATCCAAAGACGTCTGGAGAAGCAAGAGACACCGAATCTCTCTTAGAGGAATTTTTTTCCCCCTGATTCACCTCTAAGAATTCTGCTACGATCTATTGAGCAGGACCAATCCTGCCAAACACATTTACTAGCAAAGATCCTATTGGTTTCAACACAATTGTCTGGATCATTTTTTTTGGGGGGGGGGGGAAATCCCACTGTTGTTTTGTTTATAAACGCATCTAAGGTTCTGCATTATCATCCTCATCTCTGAGGGGACAAAATATCTGAAGATGTGGTCAGTCCTGACATTTCCGGTGGAACCTTTGTTGGATATATCTCAGGACCTAGGACTACCGCCTTCAAGGGTGCGAACCGGCAGGTGGACTCCCAAAATAAGACTCGATCGAAAGAGATTCTCGAATATTTTTAAATGCCTTCGAGCAGAGCGCGGGTCGTAGGGATACATATATGATGTTGCCTTGTGTCGAGCCAAAGGAACCTTGAGATCTCAAAGTGACGGCATGGTTTGGAGCAAAGGGGTCCTTGAAAAGCCTGCTATTCCCGGGAGCAGAATCGATGCCCAGCACAACTCGGGACCTTATGAATGCAAAACATGTGCTGTATCACTGAGTCACGGCTTCTCCTCAAAACACTGGCTCTACTAACCATTAAAGGCAGCAAAGTTGCCGTCGCTACATCTTTGGTTTCGTGGGAAGGAGGCACCGTTCTTTTTTCTTGGAGGCTAAAAGATCTTCTACTGCCTTTGCATCAACAAGGTGGCAAGTCCGTAGAGGCACCCACCCCTCGCTCCCAAGAACGCCCACGGAGGAGGCTTACCTGATAAGCATCCAGCTGTTCGTCTGTAAAGATCGTCTGCTTATTGCCCATCTTAAGCGAAGACTCCTCTCTGCGTGCAAAGGCATCCCAAGGCGAGATTCAGGAGTTCTCTGTCCTGCAGGCATTTATAGCACGCGTGTAACTTGACCGAGCGGAAGAAAATCCCCAAGACTGCATTGAAAAGGCTGGGGTTTCGGGCTGGAGTTAGCACTGGGAGTCAGAGGGTTACAATCCCATGCAGGTATCACCCAGAAAGGGGGCTGCTGTCAGTCCTCGGCAGCCACAGAAAGAATCCCGAAGGCTGGGGAATTGATGGGGAGCGTCCGCTGTCTGGAGAAACCATCTCTTCTGCCTCTGATCTCGAATGCACGGAGAGAAATCTATAATCCTTTCTGCACCTTCGTCTTGCAACTAAGGTATTTGGCCGCTAGGGGGCAGTGAATATCACTTTTTTTTCCTGTTTTGCAAAACCAAGTTGCTGTGTTAAAAGGGGTTGCCAATTTCCAGGGCTGGAGAAATCTTGGAATTACAGCCAGAATTACATGATTTGTTTCTTCGTTTCTTTAAACAGCAATTCCACTTCTTCTGGAGAAAATGGCTGTTTTGGGAGAAGAATTTGGATTTATACCCCACCTTTCTCTCCTGTAAGAAGACTCAAGGTGGCTTATTATTATTATTATTATTATTATTATTATTATTATTATTATTATTATTATTATTATTATTATTATTTATTGCCTGGAATAATTGCCTGGAATAGGAGCAGCAGCAGTGGCATAGGAGGTTAAGAGCTCATGTATCTAATCTGGAGGAACCGGGTTTGATTCCCAGCTCTGCCGCCTGAGCTGTGGAGGCTTCTCTGGGGAATTCAGATTAGCCTGTGCACTCCCACACACGCCAGCTGGGTGACCTTGGGCTAGTCACAGCTCTTCTGAGCTCTCTCAGCCCCACCCACCTCACAGGGTGTTTGTTGTGAGGGGGGAAGGGCAAGGAGATTGTAAGTCCCTTTGAGTCTCCTGCAGGAGAGAAAGGGGGGATATAAATCCAAACTCTTCTTCTTCTTCTTCTATTTAACATACCGTCCCATCCCCGAAGGGCTCTGGGCGGTGTACAACATAAAACCATATATATAAAACCATCATAATACAGCTTCCATAAATACAGTTAAAAACAGCAGTTATTTCCTAAGATAGGCATCTCACGAAAGACCTTATTTGAACTTAAGCTTAATCCTCCTAAAAAGGAGGGGGGGAAACAATGGGTCCCGATGATATTGAGGGCCCATGGAATGGAGGGGGGGGCTTACAAACTCCTCTCCCCACAACAGACACCTTGTGAGGTAGGTGAGGCTGAGAGAGTTCTGAGAGGACTGTGACTAGCCCAAGCTCACTCAGCAGCAATGTAGGAATGCAGAAACACATCTGGCTCACCAGATAAGCCTCTGCCACTCAGGTGGAGGAGTGGGGAATCAAACCCAGTTCTCCAGATTAGAATCTACCTGCTCTTAACCGCTGCACCACACTGGCTCTCTATGACATTATACCCTACCACAGGCCCTCCACTCTGTAAACCCTACTTGTTAAGGTTGCACTTTTAAATCTCCAGGTATTTCTGAAACTAGAGTTTGGCAACTCTATTGGGTTTTAATAGCGTTACAACTGTCTTGGAGAAGAAGGCTGCATAAATGCGATGAAGAGAGGCCCTTGTGCTCACATTTTCCCAGACAAACCTATGCCAAGTGTATTGATAAGCTGGAATGGGCCCAGAGAAGGCCAACTAAAATGGTCAAAGGTCTGGAATCCATGCCCTACGAGGAGAGACTTAGGGAGCTGGGGATGTATAGTTTGGTGAAGAGAAGGTTAAGAGGTGACATGATAGTCATGTTGAGATATTTGAAGGGATGTCATGTTGGTGAGGGAGCAAGCTTGTTTTCTGCTGCTCCAGAGACCAGGAGTGATGGGTTCAAGGTGAAGGAAAAGAGATTCCACCTAAAGGAGCAGCAGTGGCGTAGGAGGTTAAGAGCTCATGTATCTAATCTGGAGGATTTGATTCCCTGCTCTACTGCCTGAGCTGTGGAGGCTGATCTGGGGAATTCAGATTAGCCTGTACACTCCCACACACGCCAGCTGGGTGACCTTGGGCTAGTCACAGCTTCTCAGAGCTCTCTCAGCCCCACCTACCTCACAGGGTGTTTGTTGTGAGGGGGGAAGGGCAAGGAGATTGTAAGCCCCTTTGAGTCTCTTGCAGGAGAGAAAGGGGGGATATAAATCCAAACTCTTCTTCTTCTTCTTCTAAACATCAGGAAAAACTTCCTGACCGTTAGGGCTAATCGACAGTGGAATGTACTACCTCAGAGTGTGGCGGAGTCTCCCTCTTTGGAGGTTTTTAAAGAGAGGCTGGATGGCCATCTGTCAGGAGTGCTTTGATTGTGTGTTCCTGCATTGTATGAGGTTGGACTTGATGGCCCTTGGGGGTCTCTCCCAACTCTACGATTCTATTTTCTGAGAAACCAGTCAGTCAATCAGTCATCAAAGTTTTTATTGGACAGTCATCGCCCTTCACAACATGACATAAAAAGACAAAACAAAAAGATAAATAAGTAGGTTAAACGCAACATAAATTACAGGGAAATGTAAGATCAACAATCACAAGGTTCCTACTTCAGAGTTATTCCCAGTAGTTGAATAGGTAGTATTAAAAACACTATTAAGGGTACAAGTTCATATTAAATAAGAAGTTATTCCAAGTTGACTGCTTTCTTTGACACCCCCTTGCTTCTGAAACGAATCCCACCGAATTGGATGAAACTGACTCTCAAACAAGCATGCATGGATTCCCGGCCTGAAAAGCCCCAAAGGGTTTAAACTAGTTGCTCCGGGTATTTTTGCAATATTTATTAACCGGTCGTTCCGTCTATTTCGCAACATTGCAGTAAAAGCTCCCATTGAGAGGTCCTTGTCACTATATGCACAGGTCTTTCAATCAGCAGAGATTAGCTCTGTTTGCAAACCTTTCTGTTTGCCAGAGTCTCCGCGACTGCCTGTTCCTTTCATGGCAGGTTATCAAAAGCAATTGAGGCTTTTACAAACAAAACCTTCGATAAAAAGCGGCGGATGCCAGTTTGGAGACGAGATCGCCAAGGCAACAGTGCAGAGAGATCTCTGGCGACCGACTGCCTACAGTGGCTGTCCACAGCTGTGGCGTAGGAGGTTAAGAGCTCGTGTATCTAATCTGGAGGAACCGGGTTTGATTCCCAGCTCTGCCTCCTGAGCTGTGGAGGCTTATCTGGGGGATTCAGATTAGCCTGTACACTCCCACACACACCAGCTGGGTGACCTTGGGCTAGTCACAGCTTCTCGGAGCTCTCAGCCCCACCCACCTCACAGGGTGTTTGTTGTGAGGGGGGAAGGGCAAGGAGATTGTCAGCCCCTTTGAGTCTCCTGCAGGAGAGAAAGGGGGGATATAAATCCAAACTCTTCTTCTTCTCCTCCTCCCCCCCCCCCCCAAGTCCTCACCGGGGCAGACATTTTCCCTCTGCAGCTGCCTATAATAATAATAGCTTTACTCACTTTCCATGGCCACTCTAGTCTGAATAAATTTATATACACAGTTTAGCTAATGCAGGTGCAGCCAAGGTCAGTATTGCCTACTCTGATTGGCAGCAACTCTCCAATGGTCTCAGGCAGAGGTTTTTCACATCACCTTTTGCCTAATCTTTTTAACTGGAGACACCGAGGACCGAACCTGGGACCTTCTGTATTGCAAAGCAGAAGACCATCAAATCCATCAAGTCAGTATTGCCTACTCTGACTGGCGGCAGCATTCCAGAGCCTAATGCAAAAGGCAGGTTCTTCTTCTACTATGAATAAAAACTGAGCCACGCTTTATCCCGTTCTGCTTCCCCTCCCCTCCTTTTCTTCACAACGCCCCTGTGAGGTAGGCCAGGTAGGCTGCACGTTTTTGACCACACGCATGCATTGGAGACGAATGAAAACCCAAGTCCATTTGCTTACGTAATTATTCATACATGCAAATAAGGGGGAAAAAGGGGGGGAGGGTGGTCTCCGCCTACCAAAGCGTGGGCGGCAATTCAAAAAGCAGCGCCTCCCGCGCCTGCGCACTCCCCCCACTTCATGTTCTCGCACGCGCAGCCTCCCTACTGGGCTGCGGCGGAGGGGCGTGGAGGGGCGTGGCCTGCCGTAGAGAGGGGCGGGGCCTGCCTTCGGCTCCCACCAATCAGGAGCCGCGCCGGCCAGAAGGGAACGAGGAGGCCGCGCGGCCTTGCCTTTCGCCTCGCCTCGTCCGCGGCTGGGGAGAGACGCCGCCACCGCCGCCATGGCCGCTCCGCGCTGGGCGCCTCAGGTGAGGGTCGAGGCCGAGGGCGGCGGCGTGAGGGAGGGCGGCGACCTTGGCTTCGTCAGGGGCGCCTTTGGAGAGCCCCGCGTGGTCTCGCCGGAAGTCTCGCGAGATCTCCGCGGCTGCCCCCTCACCTCGCGTGTGACCTTGCCCCCCCCACCCCGACCGTTCCATTTGCCCTTGAAGGGGGGGGGAACCAACCAACCCCTCTCCCTACCCCACTTTATACCCCTCCTTTCCTTCACAACAACCCTCCGAGGTAGGCCAGGTAGACTTCCATGTTTTTGACCACGCTTTCCCCACCCTCTGTTTTACCTTCCCAGCAACCCTCCGAGGTAGGCCAGGTAGACTTCCATGTTTTTGACCACGCTTTTCCCACCTTCTGTTTTACCTTCCCAGCAACCCTCCGAGGTAGGCCAGGTTGAGATATATCTGGGTTCTAGGTGTTTGATCCAGGTGTGGCTGCCGCACTTCTCTGTGTTCTGTTCTCAACATCCCTGCGAGGTAGGCCAGGCTGCTGCTGAGTTCGAATCCAGCTCTTCTACCTGCAGGCCAGCGTGGCGACTCTCTGAAGCTATCTGAAGAAACGGGATCCAGCTCCAACATTCCTCGTGATCATTTCAGTGCCTCCAAAGCACAGGTGTCAAACTCGTGGCCCTCCAGATGTTATGGACTACAGTTCCCATCGTCCCCTGCCAGGATCATGCTGGCAGGGGATGATGGGAAGTGTAGTCCATAACATCTGGAGGGCCTGAGTTTGACACCTATGCTCCAAAGTGCCCAGACTTTGAAAGACGTCGGTGCCATCTGCAAGAAGAGAGCCAGGACGTGGTCGCACGCATCAGTTCACCTTCTCATTTGCTTCCCGTTGTTGTTATGTTATTTATTTGCTAAACTTTTACACCTCCCCTCGAGCTATGGCCACCCCCATATAATAATACATCGATGGTAAAGTTTCAATTTCCCTTTCCAGCAGCTCTCTTTTAAGAAAGCTTCACGTCTCTAGCCTACAAACGTAAGTCTGTTTTATTTACTCCTGCACGATTAGCAGCCAAGCCAGCTTATCTTGTACAGATGTACATTCTCTCTGTTCCTTGCCGTGCACTCAGCAGATAGCAGACATTCTTAGTAATGCGTTCACCCTCTTCACCAGGGCCGCTTTTTGCTGGTGCGATCAACACACATTACTGGAAACCGCGGTGGAATTCACACCACCCCTGTATCCATTCACGCCGGGCGGCTTTCCACTGGGGATTCCCTGCTGAGCAGAGAGGAAATGAACCCTAAATATTTGCCTGTTGTAACTTGTTAGAAGCCTTGCAGGAAACAAGGCTGGGCGGGCGACATGTATGTGCTTGTTGATATCCTAGGATAGGAGCAAGAAACCAAAGCCTTGGGAACATTCTGAAGGGCCTTCAGGTCCAACCCCCTGCCATGCAGGAACACACAATCAAAGCACTCCTAACAGATGGCCATCCAGCCTCTTTTAAAACCTCCAAAGGAGACTCCAATAGACTTCCAGGTAGTGCATTCCACTGTCCAACAGCCCTGACTGTCAGGACCTTTTTCCTAATGTTTAGGTGGAATCTCTTTTCCTTCCCCTTGAACCCATGACTCCTGGTCCTCGTCTCTGGAGCAGCAGAAAACAAGCTTTCTCCCTCACTAACATGATACCCCTTCAAGTATCTAAACATGACTATCATGTCACCTCTTTACCTTCTCTTCACCAAACTAAACATCTTTGGCTCCCCAAGTCTCTCCTCATAGGGCATGGACTCCAGACCTTTGACCATTTTGGTTGCCCGCCTCTGGACACATTCCAGCTTGCAAAAGAAAGAAGAAAGAAAGAAAGAAAGAAAGAAAGAAAGAAAGAAAGAAAGAAAGAAAGAAAGAAAGAAAGAAAGAAACCATTCCCTTTTCAGGGAATCCTGCACTCAGTTGAGAAAGTCAGGAAATCCGACTGATTTATCCCCTTCTGCAAGGGAACCCTGTTGGCTATGTAGAACAACAGGAGGCAAATCAGACTTGGGGACTGAATGCTTGGGAAAGGATTTCTAAGCTGACTTGATGGAAACGTTTTGTGCAAGAACAGGGCCACCTGTGACATCACACCTTCTCGTTTGCAATGCCCCTTCTTTAGTTCCAGGGCTGTGTTTTCAGTACCCAGTAGGGAGAACAGCTGAGCGCTCGGGTTACCTCCGGTCACAGAAGCATGCTCCGACTTGACTTTCCAAGATTAGACACAAGATGGCCCTGTGGCCTCCTTTCTTAATGACTGTAGCCTTTTAAAGCTTTGGTAACGCAGCTCAGCAAAGACCTCTGGGGTCTCTGTTGTCTGGATTTGCTTTTGGTCCAACTTCCATGACGCAGCGATTTATTATCTGTCTTACTTTAGGAAGTGAACTGACTATGATTTTTTTTCGCCCTGAGCCACGGAGGTGGAATTGTAGATAGTTGCCATTATTATATTTTGTTCAGACTGGTTCTGCAGGCGAATATCCCACTCCAAAGCAGGCTTCAAAAGCTTACTTAACAATACCGCCAACAGACCTGTGTGCATTTTGTTGTGGGTGTTGTGTATCCCTTTGGAATTTCTCTTCCCCATCCTCCGGTGCCCAGAATCTGTCTGGAACTGCATAATTCCCTAGTCCTTTGAAAACCGAGGAAACTTGCCTTATTTATATATATTTTAGGATGAAATTGATTAGACAGGGAGTGACTCGTAGCCTGATCTGGTCAGTTTCTGTTGACGCCCTTGAAAAGGGGGAATGTTGTGATTGGAAATTGACAAATAATAGAGAATCTCTGTTCTCTTTTTTAAGCTTTGTTTATATTTGTAAGAGTGAAATTGATTAGACAGGGAGTGACTTGCAGTCTGATCTAGTCAGTTTCTGCCCTGGAAAAGGGGGATTGGAAATTGACAGAACACATTGAAGAATCTCTCTCCTTTTTTAATGCTTGTGCGGTTATCAGGCTACCCAAAGGCTAATCATAGAGTAATTAGTAATCAGCCTTTAGCTACTATCCTGGGACACTACCTTTTTAGCAGGAGGCAGTAGTTACAAATTAGCTGAACCTGAGAAATGAACTGAGGGGAATCCCAGGTAGTAAACAAAGGCAGTGTGCAGTTAAAACACCTTTCAGCGTGTATCTTCCACCAAGTCTCCAATATTTCTGTCAATTGTACGTTTCCACGTGGTTATCTACACAGCAAATGTGTTGACCTTCAACCCCGGCTGCTTATATAGGAGCATGTGAGATGTAAGGAAAAACCCAAACCTGAAAACTGGCTAGATCATGAAACGATAGCCTTTTTATCGGTTGCCAGGATATTTTCCAAGCGCGTCGGAAAGAACCGGTAAGCAGCTGAGATGTGTGGGTGTTGCTTATTGGTAATGATCTTGTCAAGGCAGTGACTCAGGGTAACCAACATTTTAGAAGCTATCTTCATTTCAGAGCTGTTCTTTTCCCCCTTATGCTTGTAAAAACGTCTTTATTTGGCAAGCAAGTTCCAAGATAAAACTTCGCAGCAAATCAGAGGAGCAGCTTAACAGAAAACCTTTCAGAAGCGTACAATATGGAAGGCTTTGGCATCCATTTTGTTATTTATTTTATCATTATTTATTTTATCATTTAAGGCAGTGGTTCTCAACCTTCCTAATGCCGCGACCCTTTAATACAGCTCCTCATGTTGTGGTGACCCCCAACCTTAACATTTATCCATTTTACAGATGGAGAACACTGATGCAGAGAGTCTTAGGCGACCCCTGTGAAAGGGTCGTTCGACCCCCAAAGGGGTCGCGACCCCCAGGTTGAGAACCGCTGGTTTAAGGTGTTTCTTCCTTAGGGAGTTCAAGAAGGAGAGAAGAGTTTGGATTTGTACGCCCACCTTTCTTTCCTGTAAGGAGACCCAAGGTGGCTTACAAGTTCCTTTCCCTTCCTCTCCCCACAACAGACCCCTTGTGAGGTAGGTGGGGCTGAGAGAGTAACCACTAGATGCGCTTCTTTGATTAACGAGACAGAACGGCCTCAACTTGTGATTTTAATTTCTGTGCAGGAACATATGTGAGGTCCTTCAGATACCCTGGTCCCAAGCCAAGTAGGACTTTAAAGTTCAAAACCAGCCCCTTCAGCTGGGCTCAGGAGTGGATCGGTAGCCAGTATAATCGCTATAATATCGAGATGCTCCCAAGTATTTTAGAAATAGAAATCCCCTAATCACCGCAGCCAAGAAAACATGTTCCCCCGTGTATTTTTCTCTCCCATTTGAACGGGGCCTCTTGGCACACTACCTGTATTGCTTAATAAACCCCATTCAAAGGAGAGCCATAATGCTCGCCAGGTTTAATGTTATGCCTTCTGCCTTGTTGCATGGCAGATTTAATAAGCAAGAAAAGGCTAAACGATTGTGCCCATGTAACAATGGTTCAGTTGAAACTCTGGCCCACCAATTACTTCACTGTCTCAGATCCAAGGAAATCAGATCCAAGTATGTGAATCTTACTCCTTTACATTTACCCGATCTCCCCGATTTAACTAGATTACACTACTTGTTGGACAACCCTGATCCTTCTCTCTGTATGATAGTGGCAGACTTTCTCCTGGAAACTACCAAACACCAGTAGATTTCCTTCGACCTAACATTTATTTCCTGTATTTGTATATGCTTTTTAATCCGTTTTTATTATTGTTGTACTGTTGTCTATGCCAATAAAGGCTTGCTTGATTCAAAAAAGAAATAGAAATCCTCCCCTCCACGTTGACATCTGCAGTTTTGAACTCGGAATTTTCAAAAAGCAGCTTCCAATTCTCCCCTTTTGGAAAAAGTAAATGGAATGTACATCGTATTGCCGAAGGCTTTCACGGCCGGAATCACTGGGGTGTTGTGTGGTTTCTGGGCTGTATGGCCGGGTTCTAGCAGCATTTTCTCCTGACGTTTCGCCTGCCTCTGTGGCTGGCATCTTCAGAGGATACCAGCCACAGATTAAGGCGAAACGTCTGGAGAAAATGCTGCTAGAACACGGCCGTACAACCCGGAAACCACACAACACCTTAGGAATGTACATCGAATGAACAGATGCCTCCTCCTTGTTTCTGTCAACTGCAGCGTGGCATATGTTTTGTGACCATATGCTTTAAAAAAAAAAACCCCAAAAACTATTTGAACAAAGTCGAAGCTGTTGCATTGATGCGTTTCAAGGCGCTGTTAGTAGAGTGTGATTGTGGTAGATTCTTGTGTTGGCTCTGTCTAAAAATCTGGTCTTTCTCTCCTGTTACATTTTCACAGGTCTTTCGTTTACTAGGAGGTTTTAGATCACAAAAACAGGTGACCAGAAGTTTTGGTAGTACTGTGAGTATATTAGCATTTTTTTTTCTTTTCAAGACACTCCTCAAGAGCCATTCTACGCATTCTTGGGTCAGTTAACCCCTAATTTGAAAATACTCTTTCTTTTAACGCATGCTTCGAAACCAACCCAATTAAAAGACAGTTAAAGTTATAATATACCTCAAGTAAAACATATAAAGTCACAATGCTAGAAAGAGCAGAAATAAGCATGACTGATCTTGGGGAATGGCAGCTGTGTATCTTTGGAGGTTAGCCATTCTTTCATGCCCCCATTCAGTATAACTGTGTATTCAGTTTGGGGGGCAATAATAATAAAATAATACAGGTCTATCAAAACTAGGACAAAGAGGCTTAGAGACTGCTTCTACTCTAGAACTGTGGCTATGCTAAACTCTGCGGCTTCGTGTTGATGTGTTTGGGGCTGTGTAGGGATGGGTGGAGGAAGGGGAAAGTGAGGGTGGGGTATGAGTCTGAAATTGTGTGCATCGAGGAATGCTGTTGTAAATTTCGTTGTGCGTGCACAATGACAATAAAATGCTTATGCTTATGCTTAAAATAACTTGGCACAAATGCAAGTTAAGAATAGCGAGCAAGGTTCTGTTGAATACAGCTTCAATCATAACGTATGATTTGTTTGTTTTTTTAAACCTAGACACAGACGGTAACTTTGATTCCAGGAGATGGCATCGGACCAGAGATTTCTGCTGCCGTCGTGAAGATTTTCGAAGCCGCTAACGTAAGCTGCTCCCTTATGAATCATGTTATTTCCAGCATCGTTCACTCAGAAGGGTAGACTTGAAAACGCAACCCCGTCTCCTGATGGGGAACCAGTAGGTTTGAGTCCAGAGTATTTGACGAAGCGAGCTTTGACTCTGAGAAGCTTATCCCCCTAAAATCATGTTTGTCTGTATGGTGCTGTTGGACTCGAACCTAACTGATCTCCTGCAGAAAAACACAGCTAAACCATGAAACTGTTTGGAAGGAGAACTTCCAAAGAACAAGGAGGACAGCAAGGTCTCCGTCTTGACTGGCTCCCTTTCCTTTTCCCTCTCCATTTTTCTTGGAATTGTTTCTCCGCTCGCTGAGTATTTTATTTGGTTGAGGTGCCGCGATATTGGCACAGCGGTTGTACGATTTTTTTTTTATTTTTTTTCGAACTTATATACCGCCCAACCCCCCGAAGGGCTCTGGGCGGTGGACAACATAAAATTCAAATACAAATAAACATAAAATCAATATAAATTAATCACTAAATAACATATTTAAAATGCAGCAAATTAATACAGAATATAGCAATGCCCGCAAAGTCCCTCTTAGACCCTCCCGAGAGGGAGAGAAAAAGAGTGGGTCCTGCAGATGGAATGGACCCTACCTATAGAATGAAAAGAAGGGGGGGCACTTTCAGCGGCTGGACACCCCAAAAGCTCAGTGAGGAACAACTCCGTCTTCTTACAGGCCCTACTTGGAACTCACCAAAGGTCCCACTTGGGGCCCAGACAGTTAACTGGAGGGAAGAGTAGTTCCCACACCAGGCAGGGAGCCAGAGCTGTAAAGGTCCCTGCAACCCGAGTGGGAGAAACCAGCCGCATCATGGAGGGGCCAGGGACTGTCAGCAAGTTGGCCTCTGCTGAGCGCAGAGGCCTAGTAGGGACGTATCACATTTATTATGTGAAGTGACTGATGCAAACTGAGCTCATTTCAGTGGGGAGAACGGTCTGTAAACGTAATAACAACAACAACATGAGAAGGTCGCTGAATACCATGATTTGAAAATCGAGTTTCAGCGACAATAAAATCCCGAGGGGCTTCCCCCTGCGGTCTTTCCGGAGACCTGAGCCAAACTGTAGAAACTTGTGGCAAGATGTGATATTCCCCAGGTGGCTGTAAACTAAGACCGCTGAGCAAGACATCGCTGGCTGGAATGTCCAGCAGTTAAATTTAGATGAAGACTACAGAGAAATCTGTTGCTATTTGCCTGAAGTCCTGGATTGATTCAGAAAGTGTTTTAAACTTTTAAGCCAGCCAGTCAATACCTCAATAGGCTGGTGGTGGAAGTTTGAATCAAAGCTTTAGTGTATTCGTGCAGGCTGATCACAGTTGCTTCTCCTAGCCTAGGCTTGTGTGCAAAAGTTAAGAACATAAGAACATAAGAACAAGCCAGCTGCATCAGACCAGAGTCCATCTAGTCTAGCTCTCTGCTACTCGCAGTGGCCCACCAGGTGCCTTTGGGAGCTCACCTGCAGGATGTTAAAGCAATGGCCTTCTGCGGCTGTTGCTCCCGAGCACCTGGACTGTTAAGGCATTTGCAATCTCAGATCAAAGAGGATCAAGATTGGTAGCCATAAATCAACTTCTCCTCCATAAATCTGTCCAAGCCCCTTTTAAAGCTACCCAGGTTAGTGGCCATCACCACCTCCTGTGGCAGCATATTCCAAACACCAATCACACGTTGCGTGAAGAAGTGTTTCCTTTTATTAGTCCTAATTCTTCCCCCCAGCATTTTCAATGAATGCCCCCTCTGTCAACATTTTCTACCCCATGCATAATTTTATAGACTTCAATCATATCCCCCTCAGACGTCTCCTCTCCAAACTACACAGTCCCAAATGCTGCAGCCTCTCCTCATAGGGAAGGTGCTCCAGTCCCTCAATCATCCTCGTTGCCCTTCTCTGCACTTTTTCTATCTCCTCAATATCCTTTTTGAGATGTGGCGACCAGAACTGGACACAGGGATAGTCGAATTACGCTTACTGCTTTATATAAGGGCATGACAATCTTTGCAGTTTTATTCTCAATTCCTTTCCTAATGATCCCCAGCATAGAGTTTGCCTTTTTCACAACTGCCATGCATTGAGTTGACATTCCCATGGAACTATCAACTAAGACGCCCAAATCCCTTTCCTGGTCTGTGACTGATAGCACTGACCCCTGTAGCGTGTATGTGAAGTTTGGATTTTTTGCCCCTATGTGCATCACTTTACATTTTGCTACATTGAACTGCATTTGCCATTTCTTAGCCCACTCACCTAATTTATCAAGGTCCGCTTGGAGCTCTTAGCAATCCTTTGCGGTTCTCACCACCCTACATAATTTGGTATCATCTGCAAACTTGGCCACCACGCTACCCACCCCTACTTCCCATAATTTATCCTGAAAACATCTGTTTCAGGGCCTTTTTTAATGGAGGGTGGGTGGAATCCCCTGGACTCCAAAGCTCTAGACACAGATCTCCTTGGGGACTTATTGTCTGTTCCCTCTGAAACTGACTTGAAACCGTTGTGTTTAGGCTCCTGTGCAGTTTGAAGAGAGAAACGTATCAGCCATTCAAGGGCCGGGAGGGAAATGGATGATCCCGCTAGATGCGAAAGATTCCATGGACAAGAACAAAATAGGACTGAAAGGTATTTCAGAGCGGACGCGATAAAACGTGGGCATAGCTTAGGCCGAGGAAGGACAGGCCCCAATTCGCCCTGTGAGCTCCAGGACTGAACCAAGATTTGAACCCAGATCTCCCCATTCCTTAGACTTCGGCCGAGAGCCAGTGAGGTGTAGTGGTTAAGAGCAGGTGGATTCTAATCTGGAGAACCGGCTTTGATTTCATACTCCTCCACCTGAGTGGCAGAAACTTATCTGGTGAACCAGATGTGTTTCCGCACTCCTATATTCCTGCTGGGTGACCTGGGGCTAGTCATAGTTTTCTCAGAACTCTCTCAGCCCCACCTGCCTCACAAGGTGTCTGTTGTGGGGAGAGGAAGGGAACGGAGCTTGTAATCCCCCTTGAGTCTCCTTACAGGAGAGAAAGGTGGGGTATAAATCCAAACTCTTCCTCCTCCGCCTGTGAATGCAATTTGACAACACTTTGGATGCACACACACACAGAGCCAAGTTAAATCCAGCGTGGTGTAGTGGTTAAGAGCAGGTGGATTCTCAATCGCGGAAGAGACGGGTTTGGTTCCCCACTCCACCACCTGAGTGGCAGAGGCTTATCTGGTGAACCAGATGCGTTTCCACACTCCTACATGCCAGCTGGGTGACCTTGGGCCAGTCACAGTTCTCTCAGGACTCTCTCAGCCCCACCTGCCTCACAAGGTGTCTGTGGTGGGGAAAGGAAGGGAAAGGAGCTTGTAAGCCCCCTTGAGTTTCCTTAGAGAAAAGTGGGGTATAAATATAAACTCCTCTTCTGAATGGGGGAGGATTGAATAAGAATGGAGAGTCCTCCCTTCATCACAAACCACTTCCCCATTTCTGCACTCCCCAACTGAATATTCTCCACTTTGCATATTCTGCTGTAGGCCCTTTGAAAACTCCCATAGCCGCGGGCCACCCGTCGATGAACCTGCTGCTCCGCAAAACGTTTGACCTCTACGCAAACGTCCGTCCCTGCGTGTCGATAGAAGGCTACAAAACTCCTTACACAGACGTCGACATAGTCACAATACGGGAAAACACGGAAGGCGAATACAGCGGCATTGAGCACATAGTACGTCCGTAGAGCGGAAACAGATCCCTTGCGGGGTTTTGTTTCTTTGGGTGGGCTGCCAGGGCTACCCGCTGCCTGTCACGGGGCGGCTTTTTGACGCTCGCTTTAACCGTTGTGCGTCTTTCAGATAGTTGATGGCGTCGTACAGAGCATCAAGCTCATCACGGAAGAAGCCAGCCGGCGCATTGCCAATTTTGCGTTTGAGTACGCCAAAAACAACCACAGAAGCAAAGTCACGGCTGTTCACAAGGCAAATATCATGTAGGTGATCATTACCTGAAGTTCTGAATTGCTGAAAACATTTTGGGTTAATGGAGGACCACGTGCTTTTATGCCAAACTCTTCCACCGGAGTGGCGGAGGCTTATCTGGTGAACCAGATGTGTTTCCACACTCCTATATTCCTGCTGAGTGCCCTTGGGCTAGTCACAGTCCTCTCAGAACTCTCTCAGCCCCACCTGCCTCACAAGGTGTCTGTTGTGGGGAGAGGAAGGGAAAGGAGCAACGAGGATGATTGAGGGACTGGAGCACCTTCCCCATGAGGAGAGGCTGCAGCGTTTGGGACTCTTTAGTTTGGAGAGGAGACGGCTGAGGGGGGATATGATTGAAGTCTATAAAATTATGCCTGGGGTAGAAAATGTGGACAGAGAGAAATTTTTCTCTCTTTCTCACAATACTAGAACCAGGGGGCATTCATTGAAAATGCTGGGGGGAAGAATTAGGACTAATCAAAGGAAACACTTCTTCACGCAACGTGTGATTGGTGTTTGGAATATGCTGCCACAGGAGGGGGTGATGGCCACTAACCTGGATAGTTTTAAAAGGGGCTTGGACAGATTTATGGAGGAGAAGTCGATTTATGGCTACCAATCTTGATCCTCTTTGATCTGAGATTGCAAAGGCCTTAACAGACCAGGTGCTCGGGAGCAACAGCCGCAGAAGGCCATTGCTTTCACATCCTGCATGTGAGCTCCCAAAGGCAACTGGTGGGCAACTGCGAGTAGCAGAGAGCTGGACTAGATGGACTCTGGTCTGATCCAGCTGGCTTGTTCTTATGTTCTTATGTTCTTGAATTCATCTCTTCGCATTCTAAGGAATTTTTATATTAACCGGAGCTTGCTCTCTCGTTCGATAGCTCCTGGGAGAGAAAAATCCACTCTCTGTGATGGGTTAGCTCCTGAGGTCTGTTGTGAGACAGGATACCCTTACAAACTCCCCTGACTGATCGGGCGGTTTTCGTTTGTCCGTTCACAGGCGAATGTCTGACGGCCTGTTCTTGCAAAAATGCAGGGAAGCAGCCGAGAACTGTAAAGATATCAAGTTTAACGAAATGTATCTCGACACAGTGTGTCTCAACGTGAGTATGATGAAGTTGTGATAAGGTCTACAAATAGCTGCTGCTTGGGGTGGCTCTTGTAGTGCCAACCTGCCTCTTTTCTTTTCCGGTTAGATGGTGCAAGATCCGAGTCAGTTTGACGTCCTTGTTATGCCAAACTTATACGGCGACATCCTTAGGTAAGACGATGCAAGCTGATTAAGAGAATTGCGGGATTCTAAAAAGCATATCCAAGCCTGCCGCCTTCCTTGTTTATTCCATCTTCCTCTCCTCAGTCAACGCAGAGAGCCAGTGCGGTGTAGTGGTTAAGAGCAGGTGCGCTCTAATCTGGAGAACCGGGTTTGATTCTCCGCTATGCCACTTGAGCTGTGGAGGCTTATCTGTTGAACCAGACTAGCTTGTACGCTCCAACACACACCAGCTGGGTGACCTTGGGCTAGTCACAGTTCTTCGGAGCTCTCTCAGCCCCACCCACCTCACAGGGTGTTTGTTGTGGGGGAGGGGGAAGGGAAAGGAGTTTGTAAGCCCCTTTGAGTCTCCTTACAGAAGAGAAAGCGGGGATATAAATCCAAACTACTGCTCCTCCTCCTCCTTTTCTTCTTCTTCTTCTTCTTCTTCTTCTTCTTCTTCTTCTTCTTCTTCTTCTTCTTCTTCTTCTTCTTCTTCTTCTTCTTCTCCTTCTTCTTCTTCTTCTCCTCTTCCTCCTCCTCCTCCTCCTCCTCTTCTTCTTCTTCTTCTTCTTCTTCTTCTTCTTCTTCTTCTTCTTCTTCTTCTTCTTCTTCTACCACCATTGGCATGTGTGTTCAGACCCTGTTTGCTGAATAATCTTGCATTCTCTTGCCACTGATAAAACTTCACCCTATTTTCAATCCAGCCCATCTTGTTGACTTAGAGGGCTGATTTACTCATACTCAGACTTCTTTCCTCTCTTCTTCTCCCCTCCCACCCCTGGCAGTGATTTGTGCGCGGGATTGATCGGGGGCCTCGGAGTGACGCCGAGCGGCAACATCGGTTCCAACGGGGTTGCCCTCTTTGAATCGGTAAGAACCTCTTCTGCAAAAACGAAGCTCCGGGACGAGGTTTTACTGGAGTTTTACGGTGTACCTATTACCATCCTTCAGTGTAGAAATTTAAAGGTCAAGACCAACACCTTCTTTGGGCTAGGAAGCGGATCGGTAGCCGGTGTCATTGCTGTAACATTGGGCTTACATGCTCCCTATACTGGTATAACTGATAATACATGTTTACTCATGTGTTTTTTTTTAAAAAAATCACTTTTAATTTCTAATGCAGAACCCCACTGTGATCAGAGCTCCTGGAATCCATGGCCTACGAAGAGAGACTTAGAGCTGGAGATGTTTAGTCTAGAGAAGTGAAGGTTAAGGGGGGGACACACGATAGCCATGTTTGAATATTTGAAGGGATGTCATGTTTATTTATTTATTTGTTCGTTATATTTATTTTATTTTTATTTATTGTTTAAACTTTTATACCGCCCCATCCCCAAGGGGCTCTGGGCGGTGTACAGCATAAAAATATAAATATAAATAAAGTATTAAAAACCTTTAAAACAGCGATAACAATACAATAATAATAATAATAGAGATGTCCGATCAACCCCACTTTTTAAAATTCTCCCCGAGAGAAAAGGGGGGGGGGGAAGGGCGGCGAGTCATATTGAATGGTAGGCCTAGGTGAAAGGGCCAGCTGGGGGCACCATTTCAGCGGCTGGTCCCTCCAAAGGCCCGGCGGAACAACTCCGTCTTACAGGCCCTGCGGAACTCGGTAAGGTCCCGCAGGGCCCGAACAGCCGGAGGCAGGGTGTTCCACCAGGCCGGGGCCAGAGCTGTAAAGGCCCTGGCCCGCGTGGAGGCCAGCCGCATCATTGAGGGGCCAGGGACCACTAATAAGTTGGCCTCCACTGAACGGAGAGGCCGTGCAGGGACATATGGGGTGATGCGGTCCCGAAGATACGAGGGTCCCAGGCCGCGTAAGGCCTTAAAGGTCAGCACCAGTACCTTGAAGATGAGGTTTATATACCGCCCTCCCCGAAGGCTCAGGGTGGTTTCCATCAAAAATAAAAGTTTAAAACATCATATATATAATTTATCTAAAATACATAAAATATTAAACTATAGATGGCTTCAGCTCTTCTATTCCCCTTTTGTGAACCCACGGGTGGCCAGATGTTCTTATGGCGGAGTTGACATCATCCCAGCTGGCCAAACGCCTGGCGGAACAGGTCCGTTTTGCAGGCCCTGCGGAAACTTTGTAAGTCCCGCAGGGCCCTGATCTCACCTGGAAGCCTGTTCCACCAGGTAGGGGCCAGAGCCGTAAAAGCCCTGGCCCTTGTAGAGGCCAGCCTTGGGGCCAGGGATCACCAGTAGGTCCACCTCCGATGAACAGATGGGCCTAGTAGGGCGATATAGGGAGAGACGGTCCCTTAGATAAGCAGGGCCAAGGCCGCGAATGGCTTTGAAGGTCAATACCAAAACTTTAAACATGACCCGGTACTCGATCAGCAGCCAGTGTCGTTGGTATAGGACCGGAGTAATGTTGGTGAGGGAGCAAGCTTGTTTTCTGCTGCCTCAGAGACCAGGACACGGAGTCATGGGTTCAAGGTGCAGAGATTCCACCTGAACATTAGGAAGAACTTTCTGACTGTCAGGGCTGTTCGACTTTGAAATTCACTGCCTCAAGGAGTGGCGGAGTCTCCTTCTTTGGAGGATTTTAAACAGGCTGGATGAACCTATGTCGGGAGTGCTTTGATTGTGTGTTCCTGCATGGCAGGGGGATTGGACTTGATAGCCCTGGCGGTCTCTTCCAATTCTCTGATTCTGTAGGTTCATGGAACCGCTCCAGACATTGCAGGGAAAGACATGGCGAACCCGACCGCCCTGCTCCTAAGCGGGGTGATGATGCTGCGTCACATGGGCCTGCATGAATACGCCAGGAGAATAGAGGCCGCCTGCTTCGACACCATCAAAGACGGAAAGGTACTCTCAGACGCTGTCCGCATTCCGTTCTTCCTAGAGCATCCTCAATCCCCCCCAGGCCTTCCTTACGTTCTCTTTCTTGCAGGCGGTTCACAAAGTTGTATTTTTCCCCCTGCATACTTATAGCAGGCATAACTATGCAAAAAGGTGGTGCGTTGCATTATCACTGATTTATCACGGCTGTGGCCGAACGGGCTGTCGGCTGCCATAAGATAATCCCGCAATAAATATGTGGGGGGGGGGAGGAGGAGGAGGAGGAGTTTGGATTTATATATCCCCCCTTTCTCTCCTGCAGGAGACTCAAAGGGGCTTACGATCTCCTTGCCCTTCCCCCCTCACAACAAACACCCTGTGAACAGAGGTGGGATCCAGCAGGTTCTCACCAGTTCCCGAGAGTGGGTTACTAATTACTTGTGTGTGCCGAGAGGGGGTTACTAATTGGGTCCGCTTTTCCGTCTCCACGCCCTCGCCTCCACCTTTGAACGTGAAGGTTCCATATATCAATTGCAACTAATAATGTAACTCCCTGAACTGGGTTAATCCCTTTCAGGTACTGCAATTCATTGATATTCTCAGCCGTTCGTACCTTTTATCTCACCAGTCTCTATCAAAGAACCTGTGTGTTTCACCATTGCTGTGTTCAGATTTGTGAGTTGGGGCATTTTCTATAATGTGATGATGATTTAGAAATGACCTGGTGCAGAAAACAATTTGGGGGGCGTGGTGGGGTGGCTGCCCATGGGGGGGGGGGGGCATCCAACTCAGGTTTTGCCCAGGGCTCAGGTTTGCCTAGGTACGCCTCTGCCCCCTTTGCTGAGCGGGGGCTGGCGAGGGAACCTGTTACTAAAATTTTTGGATCCCACCACTGCCTGTGAAGTAGGTGGGGCTGAGAGAGCTCCGTAGAGCTGTGACTAGCCCAAGGTCACCCAGCTGGCGTGTGTGGGAGTGTACAGGCTAACCTGAATTCCCCAGATAAGCCTCCACAGCTCAGACGGCAGAGCTGGGAATCAAACCCGGTTCCTCCAGATTAGATGCACAAGCTCTTAACCTCCTACGCCACTGCTGCTCCTACTACAGCCCTGATTTGAGTGGCTCAGGCTAGTGGGACTTCATTGGATCTTGGGAGCTACGCAGGGTCGGCCCCGTGGTCAGCTTGGGTGGGAGTCCACCAAAGAAGGCCAGGGTCGCTACGCAGAGGCAGACTAACTGCAAACCCCGCCTGAATCTCCTGCACTGAAAACTCTGCACGGTCTGTGACTAGACAGTGCTTTCTGCTAGCACAGCGGTTCTCAACCTTCCTAATGCCGCGACCCTTTAATACAGTTCCTCATGGTTGTGGTGACCCCCAACCATAAAATTGGTATATATAAAATATAAAAAGACAATTTTCTGATGATCTTAGGCGACCCCTGTGAAAGGGTCGTTCGACCCCCAAAGGGGTCCCGACCCCCAGGTTGAGAACCACTGTGCTAGCAGAACTGCTTCCTGCTATGCTGTGTCAGACAGATCGCTTTCCAGAAACCCCACTGAGAACTGCCCCCATGAATAGCTTCTAATGGAAAGGGACCTCAGCAGTGGGTAGGAGGTTAAGAGCTCGTGTATCTAATCTGGAGGAACCGGGTTTGATTCCCAGCTCTGCCGCCTGAGCTGTGGAGGCTTATCTGGGAAATTCAGATTAGTCTGAGCACTCCCACACACGCCAGCTGGGTGACCTTGGGCTAGTCACAGCTTCTCGGAGCTCTCTCAGCCCCACCTACCTCACAGGGCAGTGGCGTACCTAGGCAAACTGGAGCCCTGGGCAAAACCTGAGTTTGATGCCCCCCCCCCAACAGCAACAACAACCTTTATTAGGCATTGCAAGAATAAAAGAAAGGAAGAAATCAAGCATTGGCAGGAAGGGGGTGGATTTAAAAGGAGAATCTGGGGAAAATTTGCAGAGGTGTTACTTGCTGTCAGGGGTACCAGTATTAAGATAGCGACACCAAAAAAAATTTCGGAAGTATCTTCGCGAATTACTGATGATACCACCCAGGTTTGGTGAAGTTTGGTTCAGGGGGTCCAAAGTTATGGACCCTCAAAGGTGTAGCCCCCATCTCCTATTAGCTTCCATTTGAAACAATGGAGGATGGGGACACTCCCTATGGGAGTCCATAACTTTGGACTCCCTAAACCAAACCTCACCAAACCTGGGTGATATCATTAGGATAGTCTGAAAAATCCCTGAAATTTTGATGCTGCTAGCGGCACCTAAAAACTGCACCCCCTGCAGGCCAAAAACAGAAAAAACACTGAAAATTTAAAAAAAAACCCACCTGCATTTTTGGCGCCCTCCACAAGGTGGCGCCCTGGGCAACTGCCCACCTTGCCCAATGGAAGGAACGCCTCTGTCACAGGGTGTTTGTTGTGAGGGGGGAAGGGCAGGGAGATTGTAAGCCCCTTTGAGTCTCCTGCAGGAGAGAAAGGGGGGATATAAATCCAACCTCTTCTTCAAACTCTTCTGTCTGGAAAAGACCGCAAGGCACAGCTGTGTAAAGAGACCACCGATTTGTGGCCGCCCTTCTATGCCAAACGCGCCTGGTGTACACACCCAACAGCACAATTACCGAAATGAGTTTTCCTTCCCCTCAATTTCAGGTCCTGACCAAAGATTTGGGAGGCAACTCCAAGTGTTCGGACTTCACCGCAGATATCTGCCGCAGAGTGAAGGATATGGAATAACGACAAACACTCCCGCCCGAAGTATTGCATCATTTTCACGTGCTCCTGGTGGATCTTTTTACTCAAATGCATTATCTGTATGCAGTGTATATACGTTGGCTTTTCCTTTCTCTTGGAGGAAGCAAACTTCCTTTCATTTTTTTTTTGTTTTTTAAGACGGGGCTCTTTGTTAAATCAGTTCAGTCCAATTGGATGTGATTATTTTCTCGTGCCTGCTTTTGCCAGACTGCTTTCCAAGAGCTTTTCATCCGTTTATTTATATGTCGAACATCCCTCCCGCACAACCCTCTTTTTGTGGAGGGTAGAAATGAAATTCCTTTTTTTGGGTACTGGAGGAAACGGTCGGCCACCTCCCCCTTCTGAAATCTTTCCACTTCCCACTTGCCTTGAGTCTCTAGACAGAAGAGAACACACAACTTTAAAATGAATTCGGATGGGTTATACTGTCTGTGGCCTCTGTGGAATTCAGTACGCTCTTTGGCCTTAAAAATAGCACAAGCGTATACATATTTCCTAAAGCAAAAATACTTGAATTAAAATCTAGGGGAAGCCAGTGTCAACCTTGTGTGTGCTACCAGCACCTGAGGAGTTGGTTTTCAAAAGCTTCAGTAAACCGGGTAAAATTCTGACTTTTCAAAGATTGTATATAAAATGCAGGGTATCTTTAGCACTGTGGCGATTCCTTATCCAGATAGACTCTCTCTTCCTCCCTCTCCACTACAAATGACTTGTTTCTTGATCGGACAGTCTCCAGTGCTGACGAGTCTCGCAAACCGATTCTGTCTGCCACAGATTGAAAGAGAGGTTGGGGAGAGAGAGGGCTTTTCTATCTACAGTAATGTCAGGTTCATCACCTGCTATTCCTGAACCCGAAGGCCTTTAGGTGGTGCCGGCTTTCTATATCGTTACTCAGTTTACATTTATACTGCTCTGTGATTGACAGTTTTTCAGAACAACCAAAAACGGACAATGAATGAGACCGCAGAGTCGGTCCAGGGGAAAATCAAGCAGGGGGACTTGCAGCTAGGGTGGCTAAAAACGGTCCCTCCGCATGGTTTTCTGACCTGAACAGCGTCTAGCGCTACAAAATAGATCCTGTGATCTGTCCTCACGCTGTCTTTCCCACCCCTGCAAACGGCAGCTAGTTAGGAAAGCTGACATTCGCAGCGGGGCCCCGTGCGAAGAAACGTTCTCGTGCGCTGCCACACATCACGGCTAGTTGCAGCCAGAGATAGAAGATGCAGGGTTGTTGTTGTTTTTTCATTTTATTTTTCAGGTTATGCCCGGAAGGCGTCAAAGACCTAAACTTCCTCCCGTGGTGTGTTTCGCGGGGCAGGCGCGTGACGCCGACCCCTTTGAATCGCTCCGTGGCCCGTTTCTCCATCACGTGTGCAACACTCACAGTGTTCTCCACGATTTTGTTCACTGAGCTTCAGGCTTCGCCTGCCTGGGCAGCCACTACTCAAACTACGAATCCGAGCCGTGCAAACGTCTGCCTTACTACTTGGTGTCTGCACAATCGAAATGGCTGAGGGGACTTTAAGAGTTGCAGGGGTGTGGGGTATCATTTTTTGGCGGTCGTTGTTCTGCTTCTGCACTGACAAGTCCTCGGTGACTTCCGTTCTCGTGCGCCAATGCGGGCTGGCTTGAAAGAACGAACTGTCGCTTCCACTGTGTCTTACGTACTGCTGCTGCTTCGTCTCTTTGGATTGTACTAAGTGGTCGGGGGGAGTTACCGTTGCACACAAAGAGGCGAAAACAAAATAAAGACCTTACGAAAATACCCAACTTGTCTGACTCGGTTGTGAGAGAAGGTTATTATTTAAGCATTCAGAACCGTGCCGCGCTCATCTCTGTGTTTGAGCTGGATTGGGTCGCTCAAGGTTGGGTCTGACCCCTCCAGGATGGTGTAATAACACCAGTGTTATAACACCATGGTCCCTCCAGGATGGTGCTATAACACTAGTGTTATAATGCCGTTATAACGGCATAATAACGCTGTTACAACGGCGTAACAATGCCGTTATAACACCGGCAATGGCCCCACCAGGATGGTGTTATAACACCATGGTCCCTCCAGGATGGTGCTATAACACCAGTGTTATATAATGCTGCGTTATAGCGACTGCCCTTAATGCCGCTGTTACAACGGCGTAACAATGCCGTTATAACACCGGCAATGGCCCCACCAGGATGGTGTTATAACACCATGGTCCCTCCAGGATGGTGCTATAACACCAGTGTTATAATGCCGTTATAACGGCATAATAACGCTGTTACAACGGCGTAACAATGCCGTTATAACACCGGCAATGGCCCCACCAGGATGGTGTTATAACACCATGGTCCCTCCAGGATGGTGCTATAACACCAGTGTTATAATGCTTTGATTATAGCGACAATAATAGCAGCTGTTACTTATTAACGGCATTAACAATGCCGTTATAGCATACCGACAATATGGCCCCACCAGGATGGTGTTATAACACCATGGTCCCTCCATAAATGACCTGGAAGTAGGGGTGGGTAGCGTGGTGGCCAAGTTTGCAGATGATACCAAATTATGTAGTGTGATGAGAACCGCAAAGGCTTGCAAAGAGCTCCAAGCGGACCATGATAAATTAGGTGAGTGGGCTAAGAAATGACAAATGCAGTTCAATGTAGCAAAATGCAAAGTGATGCACATAGGGGCAAAAAATCCAAACTTTACATACATACTACAAGGGTCAGTGCCATCAGTCACAGACCAGGAAAGGGATTTGGGCGTCTTAGTTGATAGTTCCATGGGAATGTCAACTCAATGCATGGCAGCTGTGAAAAAGGCAAACTCTATGCTGGGGATAATTAGGAAAGGAATTGAGAATAAAACTGCAAAGATTGATCAATGCCCTTATATAAAGCAGTGGTGCTGACGCGCGGAGGTACTTATGTTCAGTTCTGGTCATACATCTCAAAAGGAATATCGAAGAGATAGAAAAAAGAGAAGTGCAGAGAAGGGCAACGAGGATGATTGAGGGACTGGAGCACCTTCCTTATGAGGAGAGGCTGCAGCATTTGGGACTCTTTAGTTTGGAGAGGAGACGTCTGAGGGGGGATATGATTGAAGTCTATCAAATTATGCATGGGGTAGAAAATGTTGACAGAGAGAAATTTTTCTCTCTTTCTCACAATACTAGAACCAACGGGCATTCATTGAAAATGCTGGGAGGAAGAATTAGATGTAATCAAAGGAAACATTTTTTTCATGCAACGTGTGATTGGTGTTTGGAATATGCTGCCACAGGAGGTGGTGATGGCCACTCACCTGGATAGCTTTAAAAATGGCTTGGACAGATTTATGGAGGAGAAGTCGATCTATGGCTACCAGTCTTGATCCTTCTTGATCTCAGATTGCAAATGCCTTAGCAGACCAGGTGCTCAGCAGCAGCAGCAGGCCATTGCTTTCACCTCCTGTAGGTGAGCTCCCAAAGGCACCTGGTGGGCCACTGCGAGTAGCAGAATGCCAGACTAGATGGACTCTGGTCTGATCCAGCTGGCTTGTTCTTATGTTCTTATGGTTATAACACCAGTGTTGGGTCACCCAAGTTGAAGGCCTATAGCCTTTTTCTCCAGGGGTCTGCAACCTGCGGTTCTACATATGTTCATGGACTACAAATCCCATCAGCCCCTGCCAGCATGGCCAGGTTGCAAACCCCTTCACTAGACCACACTATCTCTCTCAATGGTTCCAGCTGGTTTGCATTAGCCCCCTGAGCAAAGCCCCCTTTCCAGAGATGTTTTTGAACCCTCCTTTCCGTCCGTAACGTTTTGACTACATTACAAAAATTAACATTCCTCTTGCGCTTTGATCTACCTTGTTTATTTCTTTATTTCATCGCAGGCACAGGTGCGGATTGCATTTTCTTAATCAAACCGTTCGGTCCCGTGGAGTTTAGTAAACGTTAGTAGGTCTGGTTTGAAACGCTACGAGGGGAAGCTCTTTTTTTAAAAAAGGAAAAGGCTTTTAACTATCACGTCAAAACAGGAAGGGGTTTTACCTCCAAGCAATTAACGACGTGCGATTTCCTGACATTCACACCTAAAATGGGTATCGGAGAGGTCCCTAACAGATAAGTTCTGATCCAACCGTGCTACCTTACTGCCCTCTCTTTGCTTTTAGCACCTTCTCGCATTCTGTTTGCACCCCGCTGCATCCCAAAAGCCAGGAGTCCTCACAAAATGCTGATAGAAACAGCAGCAAAGGGAGATGCGGAAGGGGCAAGATACCCACATATTCTGCTCCTATAGAAAGACAAACCCTCGCCCACCCCACCTTGACCATAAACAGAAGCTGTGAATATCCCCGGATCCTTCTGCTGTGTTTTCCTGGTGTCCATAATTTCTACGAATGATTGAATCGGTCTCTGCTTTACTAGAAGCTGGATCTACATGGCCCTGACTTGGATGGGCCGTGCTAACCCGATCTTCGAGTTCGGAAGCTAAACGGGAACAGGGATAGTCAAGCCACCTCAGATACCTCTTGCCTTAAAAAACCCCCAGAGTTGCAGTGTCGGCTGTGAGTTGCCGGCACTTTGACCCTTTCACACAGCCAAAGAATCAAGCCGTGCGGTCTCCAAGAATTCATGTAAGCAGCTCATCATGTGGTCTGGTAGAAATTTTTCTCTCTTTCTCATAATACTAGAACCAGGGGGGCATACATTGAAAATGCTGGGGGGAAGAATTAGGACTAGTAAAAGGAAACACTTCTTCACGCAACGTGCGATCGGTGTTTGGAATATGCTGCCACAGGAGGTGATGATGGCCACTAACCTGGAAAGCTTTAAAAGGGGCTTGGACAGATTGATGGAGGAGAAGTCGATTTATGGCTACCAATCTTGATCCTCTTTGATCTGAGATTGCAAATGCCTTAACAGTCCAGGTGCTCGGAAGCAACAGCCACAGAAGGCCATTGCTTTCACATCTTGCACGTGATCTCCCAAAGGCACCTGGTGGGCCATTGCGAGTAGCAGAGAGCTGGACTAGATGGACTCTGGTCTGATCCAGCTGGCTTGTTCTTATGTTCTTATGTTCTTATCAAATCGATCCATTTCATCCTTTCCTCTAGGAAGGCTCAGACTAGAGCACACAGCCTCACAACAACCATCAGAGGTAGGCTAGTTCGAGAGGGTGCGGCTGGGCCCAGGTCCCCCTACTGAGCTCAGCGGGAAAGCGGAGATTTGAATCAGTTTCCACGGTACTCGTCTGAATGCTAAATGCTATGCTACCCTGGCCAAACCAGATTACAGAGATTTGCAAAATTACCACACGTAGCAAAATTCTGAAACTACGAAGAGAGCCAGCAAGATCCGCCCATTCCTGACGTTGCAGAGATGTTCAAAGGAAATTTGTGTTGGTTGTTGTGGGCTTTCTGGGCTGTGTGGCTGTGGTCTGGTAGTTTTGCCCCTAATGTTTCGCCCACATCTATGGCTGGCATGTTCAGATGCACGTCCCAGTCAGATGGCACAGAAACACGTAATGACGTGCCTCCGAAGACGCCAGCCATAGATGCGGGCGAAACACCAGGAGCAAAACTACCAGACCACGGCCACCCGGCCCAGAAAACCCAAAACAGCCAGCGGATTCCAGCCGTGAAAGCCTTCAACGACAAATTGAAGCTTGAGCGGCCGGATTGATTTTACGTCACAGGGAGGCTCGCGGAGAGGAGCTCGGCTTCAGTCTTTGTAAAAAGCTTCGATTTCGTCCCTGTACTTCTCGATCACAGCTTGTCGCCTTAACTTCATGGTTGGTCCTAGAAGGGGGAAAAAGTCAAATTAATCAGGTTGCAACGAAACGTGTACATAAGAACATAAGAACATAAGAACTAGCCTGCTGGATCAGACCAGAGTCCATCTAGTCCAGCATTCTGCTACTCGCAGTGGCCCACCAGGTGCCTTTGGGAGCTCACCTGCAGGATGTGAAAGCAATGGCCTTCTGCTGCTGCTGCTCCTGAGCACCTGGTCTGCTAAGGCATTTGCAATCTGAGATCAAGGAGGATCAAGATTGGTGTCCATGGAATTGACTTCTCCTCCATAAATCTGTCCAAGCCCAGCTTATCCAGGTGAGTGGCCATCTACCACCTCCTGGCAATGACGCATCTTCCAAACATACCAATCACATGTTAGCGTGAAGGCTGTATTCCTTTTATTAGTCCTAATTAACTACCCTCAACAGATGCCCCAGTTCTGGTATGCTGAAAAGAGAGAACTTCTCTCTGTGGCCCTACATTACCCCATGCATAATTTTATAGACTTCAATCCTATCCCCCCTCAGACGTCTCCTCTCCAAACTAAAGAGTCCCAAACGCTGCAGCCTCTCCTCATAGGGAAGGTGCTCCAGTCCCTCAATCATCCTCGTTGCCCTTCTCTGCACTTTTTCTATCTCTTCGATATCCTTTTTGAGATGTGGCGACCAGAACTGGACACAGTGTACCTTCAAAGGTGGGTGGCCCCAGGTGATGCTTTTGTCCCGCAAGCCTTATTGGTTGTGCACGTTTTCAAAAATGCTGCATCGGTCGCAGCTACCACCTCAGTACAAGAATCTTTACTGTGACTGAAGGTAAGCTGTGGCTATTGTTTTGTGGCTGTGTCCACCACGTGATGTCAGGATCCAAAGATGCCCAGAAACTCAAAAAGGACAGTTCCTAGTCTCAGAGGTGTATCTAGGGGGAAATGTAGCCTGCTGCAAAATCTAAGTCCCCGCCACCCCCCACGTATGGGTGGCCACCGTCCCTCACCACGGCCAAATAACTTTTTTTGCACCAAGCCATCTCAAAGAAGAAGAGTTTGGAAGAAGAGTTTGGATTTATCTCCCGCCTTTCTCTCCTGCAGGAGACTCAAAGGGGCTGACAAACTCCTTCCCCCTCCCCCCTCACAACAAACACCCTGTGAGGGGGGTGGGGCCGAGAGAGCTCCGAGAAGCTGTGACTAGCCCAAGGTCACCCAGCTGGCGTGTGTGGGAGCGCACAGGCCAATCTGAATTCCCCAGATCAGCCTCCACAGCTCAGGCGGCAGAGCTGGGGAATCCAAACCCGGTTCCTCCAGATTAGATACACGAGCTCTTAACCTCCTACGCCACTGTCGCCATCACATTGTAGAACATGCCTTAACTCCCAAATCTGAACACAGCAATGGTCTGTGTCACTTGTCTTGAAGTAAGTGTAAGGACCCGGGGGAGGGGGGGAGAGGAAGGGTGTGGGGTGATTTTCCACCCCCTACGGGACTAAGTGGCCCAGCCCGGGGACATTTGATCCCATATGTCCCCCTGGGCAGTACGCCCCTCAGAAAGCTTACCAAATTCTCCACCCACAATGGAAAAATCCTTTTCAAGGACTGCCCATTTCTGGACGCGTTGAACATTGGCAACGGCCCGCTCATTGACGCGGTCGATGCCTTCTTGGATAGCCCGGTACACGGCTGGATCTCGCTTCCTCACGATCTTGGAGACTTTGGTGGCTCTGCTGCCGACTTTCTCGCAGAAGTCCCGTGCTTCTTGGGTCAGGCGGTCGGTGGGTTCCGATGTGTCGGGATCGAGGACACACTGCAACATACGAAGGAGGGCTTTTAGATTTCCGGTTGTTGACCGGACTTCTAAAATCTTAAGACGTCATTTCTCGAATGTCCCATTTTGGTGAATGTACGGACTCGCCCCGTGCGGTCCGTCTCGGGTCTTTGTGAGAAAGGCGGGCTATAAATAGGGTAAATGAATAAATAAAATTTGAACGCACCTGCCCTCACCGGAATGGTTTTATTACCTGAAGTTTGGTACTTTACAATGGCCATTTGCTCACGAAGCAGAATTCTGTGTACACATTTTATCAGTGGGGGTGGGATAGTGGGTGATAAGAACATACGAACAAGCCAGCTGGATCAGACCATCTAGTTCAGCTCTCTGCTACTCGCAGTGGCCCACCAGGTGCCTTTGGGAGCTCACATGCAGGATGTGAAAGCAATGGCCTTCTGCGGCTGTTGCTCCCGAGCACCTGGACTGTTAAGGCATTTGCAATCTCAGATCAAAGAGGATCAAGATTTGGTAGCCATAAATCGACTTCTCCTCCATAAATCTGTGTCCAAGCCCTTTTAAAGCTATCCAGGTTAGTGGCCATCACCACCTCCTGTGGCAGCATATTCCGAACACCAATCACACGTTGCGTGAAGAAGTGTTTCCTTTTATTAGTCCTAATTCTTCCCCCCAGCACTTTCAATGGATGCCCCCTGGGTGTTGGGTTTAATCTTATGATGCTTTTATTCTTACGTTTTGTTTTTGTATTTAATTGGGAAGTTTTATCCTTCTGATTTTGTTGCAAGCCACCTAGAGACCTTTGTGTAAGGTGGGAATAAATATAAATTAATAATAACAATCACCCAGCGTGGGGTAGTGGTTAAGAGCAGGTAGATTCTAATCTGGAGAACCGGGTTTGATTCCCCACTCCTCCACCTGAGTGGCAGAGGCTTATCTGGTGAACCAGATGTGTGCCCACACTCCTACATTCCTGCTGGGTGACCTTGGGCTAGTCCAGTGGTGGCGAACCTTTGGCACTGCAATTCCCATCAGCCCTTGCCAGCATGACCAATTGGCCATGCTGGCAGGAGCTGGTGGGAATTGTAGTCCATAACATCTGGAGTGCCAAAGGCTCGCTACCACGGGGCCAGTCACAGTTTTCTCAGAACTCTCTCAGCCCCGCCTACCTGACAAGGTGTCTGTTGTGGGGAGAGGAAGGGAAAGGAGCTTGTAGGCCACCTTGAGCCTCCTTAGAGGAGAGAAAGGTGAGGTATAAATCCAACCTCTTCTTCTTAATAGTTAAATCTTGCTTTTGATTCCTCCCTTCCCCTGTACCTTCAAAGTCAGCAACATGGATAAGAACTTCTTCCGGTCTCCGATCAGCATGGTGTTGCTCAGAAGAGGCAATTCTTTCTTCACAGCATCTTCGATTGGCACCGGGGGCACATTTTCCCCACCAGCTGTAATCAGGATCTCTGAAAAGAAGAGCATGCTGGCGTCACGTTTATTTTCATGGATTTCTTTCCTTCATTTCTACCCTACCTTTCCAGCGGGAACCCAGACTGTCCCATATTGTTCTGGTCTCTGCATTTTGTACTCCAGAGACTCCTTAACACCGGCCAGATTCAATCTAATGCCTTCTATGCTGCTCTATGGCAGATATCAACAAATTGATAAACAGAGGAGGCTATGTCCATGCAATATGGGTCAGGTGGAGACACTCGATCACACCCTCTTTCATTGTGTAAGGTTTGTAAAAACCAGAATGTCGCAATCTGCACTTATCCCATTTCTGTATAACAATCTAACCGATGCTCTTAAGATACCTATGCTTTTGAACAACATGGATCCCATGGTGTGTGAGAATGTAGCAAAATTTCTGCTAAAGATAATAGACGTAAGTCTAGATGAATACCAATCAATGTCTATGTATTATGACCACATATAGCCAGCAGTAATTTTTCTAGCTTCTGTCAGCATCCGATGACGTTTAAGTGAGTCAACTTAGCTGAAGGAATGTCCTATAGTTACAGAAGGACCATGTATATATTTTAATACCAGTGTCTATAACTGGGAGCAATAATGGGCAAATTTTGTATGCTTATTTTGTATGTTTATTTTATGCCAATAAAGGCTTGTTACTACTACTCCAGAGGAGCCCCAGAGAGAGAGAGAAGAATCCACAAAACATCATCCGGTGGTTCCTTTTATTAGAGCCACTTATAATATCACCGTGTAGCGTTCAATCTGCCTTTCCAATTTACTAGAAGCCTGCTTTCCTTCCTATAGATAGAATATAGACTGTTTTCCTTCCTATAGCCCGGGGTATGTGTGGATGGTTGTTGGGGGGGTGGGGGTGGATTTCCAACTGTGGAAGATGCAAAGAGAAGATTGCTCTCTGGACCAAAAAAAAATTCCTTTATCTGGGTTTTTAATCCCAGAATTTAATGGCCGGAATAGTTGAAATCTGCTTCAGAGGTTAGCTGTGTTTGTCTGTAGCAGAATAGCTAAATCCAGAAGCACCTCAGAAGCCAACAAGAGTGAAGGGTGTAAGCTTTCGAGAGTCACTGGTCTCTTCGGCAGACACCAGGAGAATACAGGTGGCGATTATCCACGAGTCCTTTTATGATCCTGTGTAGCAAAATGCAATTTGCAAAACCACCACGAGGGAGCAGGCGAGGACAAGCCGCCGTACGATTGCTTTCCACTGCGACGCAGAAAAGGAAACATTGGGAATGGAATAGGAATGAAATAAATGTCCCCTACCCTGCAAATTCCCTCCATGACTTCCCTTCCTGTCATTCAAAGGGGAAATCTGAATAGTCTGTTTATTTGAAATACGGATTTCCCCCCTTCCTTCTATCCTCCGTTGGCAATTGGGAATACCTGTAGCCGGAGACTCGTTGTGACCAACAAGGAGAAAGGGTGTCTTCCAAGTTAAGCCAATGCCCGCCTTCCTATCAGAAACATGGGCTGATATTTCAAACAGGCTTTTGGAAAAGTCTCTTCTGCTGTAATAAGGAAGGACCCCCGGGGTTTGGTTTGGGCATTCTTTCAACAACGGGAATGGGTGAGGAACAGAACTCTGTGTGATTAGCATATAATTTAGATTTATTCCCCACCCTTTACGTTGAAAATGTAGGCAGATCATCTTGGTGTAGTGGTTAAGAGCAGGTGGAGTCTATGTCTGGAGAACCCGGTTTGATTCCCTACTCCTCCACCTGAGTGGCGGAGGCTTATCTGGTGAACCAGGTGTGTTTCCGCTCTCCTGCATTCCTGATGGGTGACCTTGGGCTAGTCACAGTTCTTCGGAGCTCTCTCAGCCCCACCTGCCTCACAAGGTGTCTGTTGTGGGGAGAGGAAGGGAAAGGAGCTTGTAGGCCGCCTTGAGTCTCTTTACAGGAGAGAAAAGGTGGGGTGTAAATCCAAACTTCTCTCCTTCTTTAAAATTATACAGACTAGAAACTCAATGACTAACTGGTAGCCCGAGCAGCAAGTGAGATACCAAAAACCGAATCAAAGCAAGGAAACCCCGACATAAGTTTTGAGAGTGGCATGTGTCTATTTTTGTTCCTTTTCCATTTCAGAGTTTGCAAGCTGAGGTTTTCATTCATCCGCGTGTTGCGTTGCCACGGCTCCAAATCCCTGCTGTTCTGGCTTGCCACAACCTGCCCTTGAGCTTTCAGTTATGACACGCAACACTTCTGGCTCCGAATGGTATCAACTCCTCAAATCAAAAATTTACTCAATAGGTTTATTACTGGAAGATCTCTGTATGCTGACACCCAGAGAGATATTCCGAACCTTGAAAAGTAGACTTCTAGAACAGGAATATCATATCTTGTTGGGGCAAGCAAACAAATCATGCTCACCCCTCTCTGTTGGAATAATACCGGAACAGGGGCACATAGCCAAATATCTTGGATTATTAACTGAACCCCAACAGAGATGGATTATCACAAGGGCCAGATCCAATTCCTTCCCGTCGGCCATTACAAAGGGTCGTTACTTATCCATCCCTCTCCAGGATCGGGTTTGTCCACACTGTAAAAACCAAGTGGAGACTCTTGCTCACATTATTCTTGACTGTCCGAGATATGTGGCCATTAGGGATTTCTCTCCCAGGCTGGCCCTAGACAAATCTGAAAGCGACTCTGACTGTTCTGTTGTGGAGCTTCTGTTAAACAATACAGATGTCGTGCTCTTGGGAAAAGTAGCAAAATTTCTTTTACAAGTGACAGAACTTTCTAAGTTATGTATACTGCTATATACAGTCTTCCTGTCTGCGCTTTGAATGTACTCTTGATTTGTATTTCAAAAATGTCTGGCAATGCTCTAAAACCTATTTTTAAATGCCAAATAAAGGTTGTTGTTGTTGTTGTTGTTGTTGTTGTTGTTGTTGTTGTTGTTGTGGCATTGACTGGGCTTGCAGGGGCCCTGACCCGGGTGACCTGAGCTAGCCCAATCTGATCGGATCTCAGAAGCTAAGCAAGGTCAGCCTCGATAAATACTTGGGAAGGCAACCAGCACGAAAGTCCAGGGTCGTGACGCAAAAGCAGGCCACGGCAAATCCATATCTGTTCTTCTCTTGCCTTGAAAACCCCAGGTGGCCACCATAAGTCACTATAATTTGAAGCAGCTCAGAGAAAGGAAGAGAAGAAGAAGAAGAAGAGTTTGGATTTATATCCCCCCTTTCTCTCCTGCAGGAGACTCAAAGGGGTTTACAATCTCCTCGCCCTTCCCCCCTCACAACAAACACCCTGTGAGGTAGGTGGGGCTGAGAGAGCTCCGAGAAGCTGTGACTAGCCCAAGGTCACCCAGCTGGCATGTGTGGGAGTGCACAGGCTAATCTGAATTCCCCAGATGAGCCTCCACAGCTCAGGCGGCAGAGCTGGGAATCAAACCCGGTTCCTCCAGATTAGATACACGAGCTCTTAACCTCCTACACCACTGCTGCTCCTTTCTTTTGCGTGCAGAAGATCCCAGGTTCTATTCCCAGCACCTTCAGTTAAAGAAATTTTAAAAATAGGTGTCAAGAGAAGGGAACTTCTTCTCTGCCAGAGGCCCCAGAGAGTCCCTGCTAAGAATACCGAGTTTCATGGACTCGCGGATTGACTCTGAACGTGGCAGGTATCAGCTATGCCAGTGGTGGCGAACCTATGGCACGGGTGCTAGAGGTGGCACTCAGAGCCCTCTCTGTGGGCACGCACAAATAGAGTCTCACACACACACATACACACACACACACACACACACACACACACACACACACACACACACACACATATCTAGGCTGGCCTGGGCCGCTGGGCTCGATTATTAGCATTAAACCTAAGATCAAGTTTTGAGGAAGCAGTGTAGGTAACCCTGTTAAGCGCTGTTAACCCCCACTGATTTCCATGCAAAGAACTAAAGCACGATCCTTTACCTGGGAGTAAGCTCGGTTGCTGGCAATGAGGCTTGCTTCTGAGTAAACCCTCCTAGGGTCGTGATTCACCCATTGGAAGAGATGCACGGTTGCTTCAAAGCAGGGGTCCCCAAACTACGGCCCGGGGGCCAAATGTGGCCCCCTGAAGGCATTTATCCGGCCCGCCAGGCATGGCAGAGATGGCTCCATTCATGTGCAGTGGGGGCTCGAGGGAGAGGAGGAACCGGCCCCAACGGCTGTTGATTGCAGTTACATGATGGCACCCCCAAATCTCCATGAATTTTCTGACCCAGAGTTGGAAACCTTACATGTGTGCTTAGCGCCTGCTCCGCCCTTCCCTCTCCAGCTACTCCATGTGTTGCTCTCAGGCTTTCTGTCCGCCTCACTCCCGTTGGCATCAGCCAGGCTGGGGAATCGCTCGCTGGCTGCTAGGGAGGAAGAACCCAGGAAGATACCTGATCCTGGGTTAGATCTGGAATGCTTCATTGGGAAGAAGTTCTGCTTTTTTTTTTTACAGGAAGGTATTCCACAGCCTCCCCAACAATATTTGGAGCCCACCCTGTACTTGACATACTTTGGTCACTGTTCTAAAAATAGACCATGACAGAAAGGCTGAAAGGTGAAATCAAACATTTTACAATCATTTGTGCCTAGGAATTTGTTCATAGTTTTTTTTAGTCCGGCCCTCCAACAGTCTGAGGGACAGTGAACTGGCCCCCTGTTTAAAAAGTTTGGGGACCCCTGCTTCAAAGCAAAGCCACCGACTACCACCAAGCTGGGCCCGATTATTAGCATTAAACCTAAGATCTAGTTTTGGGGAAGCAGTGTAGGTAGCCCCGTTAAGCGCTGGTAAACCTCACTGATTTTCATGCGACGAACAAAAGCGCGATCCTTTACCTGGGAGTAAGCCCGGTTGCTGGCAATGGGGCTTGCTTCTGAGTAAACCCTCCTAGGGTCGTGATTCACCCGTTGGAAGAGTTGCACGGTTGCTTCAAAGCAAAGCCACCAAGCTTGCTCCCGAGCAAAGCACGCCTCAGAGCCAACCGTTTTTTTTCTCAGCTAAAACCTCAGTATTCGGGTTAAATTGCCGTGTTGGCACTTGGCGACAAATAAGTGGGTTTTGGATTGCAAGTTGGGCACTCAGTCTCGAAAAGGGTTCGCCATCACTGACCTATGCCAATGCTGGCTCTCAGATATCCTCGCTCGGGAAGGTCCGGTGTTGCTTTTGATTCTGCATCATTGGCAGACAATGCAAGATTGCAGCGACGCAGGGAGCTGGGCCAACTCGGGACGGGTCAGCTGCTCGGGGCCATCAAAAGAAGCGAAATGAGCAGACGGGGACAGAAGCGGCAGGGCGACGCTGCGTGGTTTGGCCAGAGGTAATTATAGCCCTGGGTGGAGTTTGGCAAAGCCAACGGGCACCAGGTGCTCACCCTGTGGGAAACTCAGTGACGAACGGAACCCTCTGTGCCGTAGTCTGAATACTGTGGTGACACTGGACATAAGTACCCCCATTTCCCTTTCTTTAAGGTTAAAAATCAGAGTGGTGTAATGGTTAAGAGCAGTGGATCTGAATCTGGAGAACCTGGTTCGATTCCCCACTCCTGCGCGTGCGTCGGAGTGCACAAGCTAATCTGATTCGCCAGGTAAGCCTCCACAGCTCAAGCGGCAGAGCGGGGAATCAAACCCGGTTCTCCAGATTAGAGTGCACCTGCTCTTAACCACGACACCATGCTGAAGCAAAGCAAACACATGCGGTACCTTTGATTCTTCCAGTGACGTAGATAAAGTCATCTCTGTCTATCTTTCCAAGGTCTCCGGAATGCAGCCAGCCGTCCTCGTCAATGGCTTCCTTGATTTTATTCTCCATGTTTAAATAGCCCATGAAGACCGTGCGCCCCCAAAAGCAGATCTCCCCATTGCCTTCGGTATCCACGTTCACCAGCTTCACTTTGCAGCCGGGGACTGCTTTGCCACAGCTGGATAAAGACATCCGGACGCAAAAGACGCAAATGCGAATTAGACACAAGGAAGAAGAAGAAGAGTTTGGATTTATATCCCCCCTTTCTCTCCTGCAGGAGACTCAAAGGGGCTGACAATCTCCTTGCCCTTCCCCCCCTCACAACAAACACTCTGTGAGGTGGGTGGGGCTGAGAGAGCTCCGAGAAGCTGTGACTAGCCCAAGGTCACCCAGCTGGCGTGTGTGGGAGTGCACAGGCTAATCTGAATTCCCCAGATAAGCCTCCACAGCTCAGGCGGCAGAGCTGGGAATCAAACTCGGTTCCTCCAGATTAGATACACGAGCTCTTAACCTCCAACGCCACAAGGCCTCCTGTCTTGGTAAAAGGAACCCACGTGACAGACATCAACAG
This sequence comes from Sphaerodactylus townsendi, assembly GCF_021028975.2. Lineage (NCBI taxonomy): Eukaryota > Metazoa > Chordata > Lepidosauria > Squamata > Sphaerodactylidae > Sphaerodactylus > Sphaerodactylus townsendi. Next base: position 10,688,163 of record NC_059441.1, read on the forward strand.
AACTGAACAGCCATTATCTCATCGCCCCTGAGAACTTTGGGAATTGCAGTTCACTACCGGGAGGGCAAAAGGCCAAAAGAAACACGACATTGGCTGAACCAACAACCCCCAATTTCGGCCAGAATTAGAAAATAATTGGTAAAGGGAGCGTCGGTGCGGAGAGTGGTAGCAGCATCAGACCTGGACTTCCTTGGTGGTCTCCCATCCAAGTACTAAACAGGACAGACCCTGCTGCTAAGAAGAAGGAGGAGGAGGAGGAGGAGTTTGGATTTATATCCCCCCCCCCTTTCTCTCAAAGGGGATTACAAGCTCCTTTCCCTTCCCCCCCCCCAACAACAAACACCCTGTGAGGTGGGTGGGGCTGAAAGAGCTCCGAAGAACTGTGACTAGCCCAAGGTCACCCAGCTGGCATGTGTTGGGAGTGCACAAGCTAATCTGGTTCCACAGCTCAATTGGCAGAGCGGGGACTCAAACCCGGTTCCCCAGATTGGAGTGCACCTGCTCTTAACCACTACACCACGCTGGCTCTCTTAGCTTCCTAGATCTGATAGGATGATGTTAATTCCTGCTAATGTTTAGGTAGAATATCTTTCCCCGTAATTTGAATCCATTACTCCCATTTCCTAGTCTCTAGAGTAGCAGAAAAACAGCTCGCTCCTTCTTCAACATGATAGTTACCTGTGACGTTGGTAAACATATGGCCCGGACATGCAGTGGGGGCCGGTAGTCTCACTCATCCCATACGCTTCGTATAAGGGGATATTCAAGCCCAGGAAAAAACGCATCACCTCTGCAGGGAGTGGAGCGGCTCCACTGAAGTGCTTCTGGCACTGAGAAAATCCCAAAGCCTGACGGATCTTCGCCAGGACCAAATAGTCTGCTAATCTCATCCGGAACGGCTTCAAGTCACTATAAAAAAAGTTGGGGGAGGCAAAAAAGGGAATTCAGAAGCTGTATCAACTGCTTATCGGTGACACAGTAAAGTACCCGTGCCTTCGCTTGATGGACAGTAAATCGCAGAACAATGGATCATCCCTCTTACGGTTTTTGTATATAAAATAATAATTGGATAAGTTTGGGTCTTGCAAAAAAGCATTTTGGAGAATATCCTCGCAACCATGAGGACTAGAAACCTCAATTAAAACCTGAAATTTGCTTTCACATCCTGCACGTGAGCTCCCAAAGGCACCTGGTGGGCCACTGCGAGTAGCAGAGAGCTGGACTAGATGGAGTCTGGTCTGATCCAGCTGGCTTGTTCTTATGTTCTTATGTTCTTAAAAAAGATTAAAATACCTGTGCTATATGATAGTTTGAAACTACTTGGGTGGACGTCAATGACTATATTGGCTAGAATTCAATGATCAATAAACATGTTTTGGATTAGAATTTCGACGTAGATTAGTTTCCTTTTTCGTTTTAAACACCTAAATGATTTGTTTGTTTTGTTTTTTATTATCTAGCTGATTGCAAATACTGATCTTATCCACTATGTGCTATGTGTATGTACAAATTTTTGAAGGAAATAAAAAAAAATGATCAAAGAAGAAAAAGGTACCTGGGGCTGTATTGACCAATAAAATTTCAGGTTTAAATTGAGGTTTCTAGTCCTCGTGGTTACGAGGATATTCTCCAAAATGCTCGTGCAGCACCAAGGACAGCTCCTTAACCAGCAGGCGCCATCTTGCTCACGCAAATAGAGTCCCAACCCAATACAACAACCTTTATTAGGCATATTAAAATAGACTCCAGAGCATTACAGACATTTCTGAAGTACAAATCAAAAGTACATTCAAAACTTTTGGATCTCTGCCCATATTTAGCGGGGTGACCCCAAAGGTGTGTTCTTTTCTCTCTCGGTCGTACCTGTTTGAACCGCTCAGGTTTCTCTCCAAGCTGACGGACATGGCCCAGGACAGCATCTTCTTCTTCAGAAATCCCGACTGCGAAGAGATCTCTTTGATTTTCTCCATGATCTTCTCCCACACCCGAGGAACTCCCATGTGAGACGTGGGCAGGGCTTCCTTTAGGATGTCCACCAGGCCTCCCTGCGTAGACCAAGAACAAGTTCCAAAAATCAGGCGCAATCTGAAGTCTCTGCTCAAATCTGAGCCGGCCTTTTCAGATTGCCGCTGTCTCATCCTAGCCAACCAGGGACCATATACTGGTCCCAACTCCACCAATACTCCCTATGAAACACGAAACAACTCCCTATGTTAATTGGAGCCTCCATTTCAGACATAACCCTACGCTGATACATGCAATTGTCTGCTACAACTCAGTCATGAAAGGGTTAATTGTGTGTATGTAAACCAGTTGCTAAGAGCATTGTTTTACGACCTGCTCTATTGATTAGCCATTGGTCAGTGAGACCACCTTTCCTTACATGCTGGTAAGCACATAGCCAGAAGTTATAAAGTTAACTCTTTGTTCCTTTGTTGTTAGTGATGTAGTGTATAGTGTATACACTAAAATGTATAATGATGTAGAGCCCTTCGGGGGAGGGTATATAAAATTAATGAGAAGGAGGAGGAGAGGAAGAGGAGGAGGAAGAGGAAGGAGGAGGGAGGAGGAGGAGGAGGAGGAGAAGAAGGAGAAGGAGAAGGAGGAGGAGGAGGAGGAGGAGGAGAAGGAGAAGAAGGAGGAGGAGGAGAAGGAGGAGGAGGAGAAGGAGGAGAAGGAGAAGGAGGAGAAGAAGGAGAAGGAGAAGGAGAAGGAGGAGGAGGAGGAGGAGGAGAAGGAGGAGAAGGAGGAGGAGGAGAAGGAGAAGGAGGAGGAGGAGGAGGAGGAGGAGGAGGAGAAGGAGGAGGAGGAGGAGGAGGAGGAGAAGGAGGAGGAGGAGAAGGAGGAGGAGGAGGAGGAGGAGGAGAAGGAGGAGGAGGAGGAGGAGGAGGAGGAGAAAAAGAAAAAGAAAAGGAAGAAGAAGAAGAAGAAAGAAGAAGAAAGAAGAAGAAAGAAGAAGAAAGAAGAAAGGATTTATTATTTTATTTCCATACAATCCTCCCTTATAGTAAGTAAACTCATTTATATAAAAGCAACTGAGAATCTGTCTCTTCTGTTTTACTCTGCTAATATATATTAAATGCCTACAGTTCAGGTTTTAATTGTATATCCTCCAAACATTTCCAGCAGGGGAAAGGGGGCATACTGTTAACATTCTTGTTTTGAGCCCATAGATTCTCAGCCTTTCCATATTGTGTTATTTTGGTCGCACCTTGCCCCTCACGCTTTCTAGAACACTTGACGGGCACCAGAAAAGGTGGCGGGTGGGCATTATGGTGTTCTAGTCTCCCATAACACTTTCCTCAAAAACATTAGAGAGAAAAGGCAGCTTAAGCATCACATTCCACAAAGACCTTCAAGGCATCCGGTTCCGCAAAGTAAACTTGCTCTCCCCATTTGATCCCTGTCCAGAGGTCGTAGATTTGGGCCGCTATGTGGCTCAGCGGAAGGTAGCTGACTATCGTCTCCTGTTGGATTTCGGCGGGCTGCATGTTGCCCGCTCGGCTAGCGTGCGCGGAGGTCCAGGTAATCTGTATGGAGGAACACAGATAAGTTAAATCAAGAAGAAGAAGAGGGCAAAGAGGAGGAAGAGGAGGAGGAGTTTGGATTTATATCCCCCCTTTCTCTCCTGACTCAAAAAGGCTTACAATCTCCTTTCGCTCCCCCCTTCAACAAACACCCTGCGAGGTAGGTGGGGCTGAGGGAGCTCCGGAGAACTGTGACCAGCCCAAGGTCACCCCGCAGGAGTGTAGGAGTGCAGAAACACATCCGGTTCCCCAGATAAGCCTCCCCCAACTCAAGTGGCAGAGCAGGGAATCAAACCCGGTGCTCCAGATTAGACCAGTTGCATTCCATCCTTCTCTCAGGCTACCCTAACCAAGGGTGTGGCAAAGATAAAACGGGAGGGGAAAACCAGGCACCCTGCCCAGAGCTTTTTAGAGGAAGAGTGGGGCTTTAAAAAAATTATAACGATTGATAGATGGACACTGCAGGTAGAAGAGGCTGATCGACACTTAAGGTCAGGTATTAAGGGACAAGGAGAAGCTAGTAGGAGAACAGGGAACCAAGGACAGGAGAGAATTTGCTTGGTGAGGTGTACCGAGAAGGGTCCTAAGTATTGCATCCCCTTTCCTACCATCCATCCCATGGCGAAAAAACTCAAATCAAAGCAGCAGAAGGAAGGGAGAAGACTTGAGTCATTTGGAACTCGAAGTGTTCGCTTAGGCGGAGGCCGAGGGCGTCTCCTGAATAAAGAAGTGGACCTCAGGACGAATCACGGGGGGGGACGGATGTTTTCCAATGTGAAGGCCGTATTAAAAATAGCTCGCCAACAAACAGACCGCTGAGAATAGCTTGGCCAGCCAGAGACAAAACTCTACTAGGCCTCTTGGACAGAGAACAGGGGAGGTTTTGACTTTGCAGAATCTTATCTTTGCAGAATCCTATGCTTCTCTTCCGCACACGCAAAATAATGCATTTTCAAACCACTTTCACAACTGTTTGCAAGTGGATTTTGCTATTCTGCACAGCTTCAAAGAGCACTGAAAGCAGTTTGAAAGTGCATTATTCTGCATGTGCGGAATGAGCCGGGTCAATACACATTTAGGTCCCAGCTATTTGAAAGCCAGGCATTAAACGTTCAGTTTCACCATGTTTGGGCATGCCTACCAACAGAAGCGTATCTGGGAATACATACATTATCATGGCTCAGCATCGCCCCTTTGGGCTTCCCGGTCGTTCCAGATGTGTAGATCAACACGCAACACTGATTCGGCTTTTGGGAATGAATAATCGCATCGAGATCTTCGTCTAGAACTTGGTTGCCCAGAGCCATGAATTCGTCCATCTTCCGGGAAAGGAAACAGGCGACATAAGTAAGATTTGCATCTGAAAAAATGACTTCAAACTACAGCTCCCGACCTTCAGATGGGGCCAGAGATTTCCTGGTATTTCAATTAAATTTATTGGACATAGTGGGTTGCCTCTCCCCTTCTGAGCTTGGGGCAGCTAACATCATATTAATAAAATGCATATAAAATGCATAAAAATAATCAGCATTGAAAATTTTAAAACATTCCAGCAATCCAATCAATCCATTTGATCCAAGATGTAGCAGCAGAGGTTTTATAAAATGAAACGTGGGATAGAGAAAGAGAATTTTTCAATATAAGAAATCAGGCAAGCGTCTGTCTATCATTTTTATCTGTTTCCAGATATTCTGTTTCCTGGAGGTGGGGAAAACCGATCCACGAAACAGGAACAATTGGCGTGAGGTTTTTGCTCGCACGTACGTACCGCGTACAAATTGGGATGTTTCTCCGACATGGGATCCCTGTACATTACAACAGCTTTCAAGTGTGGCAGCTGGTGCCAAATCTACGAAGGAAACCACATGAAACGTTGTAGAATTTTGTTGTATTTCCACATGCCTTTAACATCTTAGCTGGATCTAAATCCAGTAGCAGCACAGCACCCAACAAGCTTTCCGCACATGCAGAATAATACACTTTTAATCCACTTTCAGTGCACTTTGCAGCTGGATTTTACTGTGCGGAACAGCAACATCCATTTGCAAACAATTGAGAAAGTGGATTGAAAGTGCGTTATTCTGCATGTGCGGAAGGAGCCTTAAAATTTGGCTGGATTCAAATCTAGCTGTTCCATTGCAGAACAATACAGTTTCTCTCTGAAACTATCTTTAATGGCTGAGACGATCGAGGTGACCAAAGTGAATTCAGTCCGTTTCTCAGCCATCTTACAAGTGCAGGATTTTGAAGGCAAATGCAAAACATGGATTTTGGGAGCAAGTAAACACAGACCTTCAAAGCCATCTGGACCAAAGTGGAACCAGGTTTCAAAGCAATCCATTTGGAAGTCTAAAAATGCCTGCCTGATAAACTTAATTTTGGGTCACACCTTCAGGGTCAAGTTTTAAAATTGGTATTTTCCCTGAAGAACTTTGGGGGATATAATCTGAAGAAATTGCTGCAAATTCCCTGTTACAAGCATCTTCAGAGAAGCGTGGCTCGGTCCCTTCCGCACATGCAGAATAAGGCACTTCCAATCCACTTCCACTGCACTTTGCAGCTGGATTTTACTGTGAGAAATAGCAAAATCCACTTTGGTAAAGTTTGGTTCAGGGGGTCCAAAGTTATGGACCCCCAAAGGGGGTGCCCCATCCCCCAATGTTTCCAATGGGAGCTAATAGTAGATGGGGCTACCCTTTTGAGGGTCCATAACTTTGGACCCCCTGAACCAAACTTCACCAAACCTGGGTGGTATCATCAGGGGGGTCTCCTAAAGATACTCTGAAATGTTGGTACTGCTAACATAAACATTCCTCCCCTAACTTTGGACCCCCTGAACCAAACTTCACCAAACCTGGGTGGTATCATCAGGGGGGTCTCCTAAAGATACCCTGAAAGTTTGGTACTGCTAACATAAACATTCCTCCCCTGACAGGTTGTGTGAATGTTCCTTCTAAAATGACACCTGCCATGTACAATTTTTAAAATATGTACACTAAAAATAATGACCTATTCTTTTAAAAAGCAAGGTAGTTTTGAGTCACAGTGAACAGGCATGTTCATTCCAGTTTTTATTGTAGGATCCATTGTTTAAAACCCTTCCTTACAAAAAAAAGCTCAGGTTTTTGTACTTTTAAAGTTATTGTTGAGACCATATTGTTCTTGTTGAGACCATATTGTTGAGACCATATTGTTCTTTTTCCACTTACAGAGCTAGTTGACTGTTTTTCTTTGAAATAAATATTCAAAAACATTTAACCTACTGATGCCTCAATTGATGTAATTTTATTGGTATCTATTTTTAATTTTGAAATTTACCAGTAGCTGCTGCATTTCCCACCCTCGTCTTATACGCGAGTCAATAAGTTTTCCTAGTTTTTTTGTGGTAAAATTAGGTGCCTCGACTTATATCTTGGAATGCGACTTATACTCTGAGTATATCACGGTAGAGTGCCTCGACTTATATCTTGAATTAGACTTATACAGAGTATATCACGGTGGCTAAGGTATTCATGGACTTCTCCTACCTGCATGATTTTATCCAGCTGTTTCTGGTTGTCTACTACAATGATGTTTGCTCGGCAGTCGTGCGCAATATACTGGCAGGCCTCGGGGGAATTGGTTGTGTAGATTCCTGTTACAATCCCGCTACAGGGAAGGAAGGAAAGGTTATTTTTAAGTGAAAAATGCTCCACCATGCGTCCTTCATCAGACCTCAACTTTATTTATTTGATTTGATTTATGAAAACATTTGTACCCTACCATTCCTCGTGGTTCAAGGGGCTTATACAAATGGCCTTAGTTTGAGTCTCTCAACAGGAACATAAGAAAATGATTCTGTTTCCGGCACTGACCACCAGGAATTTCTCTAATCCCATTTGAAAGTCATCTATCTATCTATCTATCTATCTATCTATCTATCTATCTATCTATCTATCTATCTATCTATCTATCTATCTATCTATCTATCTATCTATCTATCTATCATTCATTCATTCATTCATTCATTCATTCATTCATTCATTCATTCATTTATTTATTTTAATATACCGCCCCATCCTCGAAGAGCTCTAAGCAAGTGGACATTTTACAGAAGTGAACCCCACAAATATACAATGAACTGTGTGAGGACGTGTGGACTTTTACCTGTCGATTTCAAATACCTTTAATGGCATATAAATTGTTTAAGATTAACTTAGCAAGATAATAACAGCCTTTACAACTTTACAATTTCTGACGAGTTAAAATAACACCATTAAAAAATTTAGCCACCCCTTCCAACAGCTCGTAGTTGTGGCTGTTTAAAATATATATAACCTTCTGTTTATCTGTAATGCCTTCACTTCCATGCAGGAAGGGGATTATGTGCTTCTTTCTACCTATCTCATAAAAAGGACAATTCAACAGCATATGAGATACTGTTTCCACAGAACCCATGCCACACGGCCATTTCCTGTCTTTATGTGGGATTCCAAGGTGGCGTCCAAGGCTAAAGGAAGAAGGCAGGGCATTACACCTGGCTAAGGTGATTGCTCTACGCCACCGGGCCTCAACCAGGAGATAAAGGTACTGGGCTACAATTAGTCTATCCATAGGTATTCCCAGAGAGATCGGGGAACAGGTTTTATTAGCTTCCTCTAGCATCTGTTGAAACTCTCTGTCAAAAAGTCTCTTCTTGATAGCCCCACAGACCTCCTGCTCTGTTAGCATTAGCAGGTCCTCCAAGGAAATGCCCAACTCATTAAGTTTGGCTTCGATTTTAACCCACCACTGGGTTGTGTGGAGGATGGAGCGTCCCTGGGATGTATAGTACTTTTACCTGTCCCAGATGCTGGAATCTGCATGCCCTGCCTTTCTGTGACATCAGAGCAGCTCAACCAATTACAGCCAACAAGCTCATACGCAACCTTGCAAAATCCCTTAGTGCAGTGGTGGCGAACCTATGGCATGGGTGCCAGAGGTGGCACTCAGAGCCTTCTCTGTGGGCACGCGCAAACAGAATGCCCTCCCCCCCATCTAGGCTGGCCTGGGCCGCTGGGCTCGATTATTAGCATTAAACCTAAGACCTAGTTTTGGGGAAGCAGTGTAGGTAGTCCTGTTAAGCGCTGTTAAACCCCACTGATTTTCATGCGAAGAACTAAAGCACGATCCTTTACCTGGGAGTAAGCTCTGTTGCTGGCAATGGGGCTTGCTTCTGAGTAAACCCTCCTAGGGTTGTGATTCACCCGTTGGAAGAGTTGCACTACCACCAAGCGTTACTCCTGAGTAACGCACACCTCGGACCCAACTGTTAAATTGCCATGTTGACACTTCGTGATAAATAAATGGGTTTTGGGTAGCAATTTGGGCACTCGGTCCCGAAAAGGTTCGCTATCACTGCCTTAGTGCATTAAAATATAACGTGACATGCTTAAAAGCTTGGGTGAGGAGAGAATTGGAGCAGGGGGGGTTAGTTTCTCTCTGTTACTGGGAGGGAAGATGCCAAACAAAAACCAGCTAGTAACAAGACATAGCATAACCTGCCCAGCAAAGATGGTTCCCACCGCCAGAATGAACCACTCTGCAGAATTGAACCCAAGTATCGCCACCGCGTGGAATCGTTCCAGGCCAAGCTGTAAAAGAAAGGATATTGTGAATCCGTCCGTCTTTTTGGAAAGACGCAGTCTAGAGAAGACACACCCTGATCCGCCCCACGTCACCGAATAGCAAAACATCCCATTTGTCAATTTCGCCTTTTAAAGGCAGGCAAAGGGGAGGGAATCTAAGCTTGGTAATGCAAACCCCTCCTTTGCGTACAGAAGGTCCTAGGTTTGATCCTCGGCATCTCCCTTCGAAAGAATCTTTTTCTTAGAGACTCAGAAACAAGGAAAAGGAAGATGTAAGGCTACTCCTGACCTCTCAGAAATTGAGGACGGTGTTTCTGGAGCACTATCGAAAGGCAGATCTTAGACTGGATCTACACGGGGGAAGAAGGAGGCGAAGTCCTGGTATAGTTTAATAGCATGTACTAGAACATAAGAACATAAGAACAAGCCAGCTGGATCAGACCAGAGTCCATCTAGTCCAGCTCTCTGCTACTCGCAGTGGCCCACCAGGTGCCTTTGGGAGCTCACAGGCAGGATGTGAAAGCAATGGCCTTCTGTGGCTGTTGCTCCCAAGCACCTGGACTGTTAAGGCATTTGCCATCTCAGATCAAAGAGGATCAAGATTGGGAGCCATAAATCGACTTCTCCTCCATAAATCTGTCCAAGCCCCTTTTAAAGCTATCCAGGTGAGTGGCCATCACCACCTCCTGTGGCAGCATATTCCAAACACCAATCACACGTTGCGTGAAGAAGTGTTTCCTTTTATTAGTCCTAATTCTTCCCCCCCAGCATTTTCAATGAATGCCCCCTGGTTCTAGTATTGTGAGAAAGAGAGAAAAATTTATTTATTTATTTATTTTATTATTTAGGCTTTTATACCGCCCGATCCCCGAAGGGCTCCGGGCGGTGAACAACAAAAATTCAGAGACAACAGGAGCAAAACACATATACAATATAAATACATAGGCTCCATCTCATGTCAACACTAAAATAACCTAAAACCAGCGGAAACAGATTAATACATAAAAGCATAAAAAAGCAGGCGTCCAACCTCAAATTTGAAACCTACCCCCAGAAAAAGGGGGGGGGGACGGTAGGCCCCTCAATATGAGGGGACCTTGATGTAACAGCCCTGAAAACCAAGGGGCAATAAGGAGCAGTAGGGGGCACCACATCAGCGGCCGGACACTCCGGCCACATGTCTCTCTGTCCACATTTTCTACCCCATGCATAATTTTATAGACTTCAATCCTATCCCCCCTCAGACGTCTCCTCTCCAAACTAAGGAGTCCCAAACGCTGCAGCCTCTCCTCATAAGGAAGGTGCTCCAATCCCTCAATCATCCTCGTTGCCCTTCTCTGCACTTTTTCTATCTCTTCCATATCCTTTTTGAGATGCGGCGACCAGAACTGGACACAGTACTCCAAGTGCGGTCGCACCACTGCTTTATATAAGGGCATGACAATCTTTGCAGTTTTATTATCAATTCCTTTCCTAATGACCCCCAGCATAGAGTTTGCCTTTGCTATTCCACTAAGGAGATTCCTCCCTTCCCTAAAAAGACTCCCCAGGTTCCAATCCCAAAATCTACAGGTATTTCCCAACTCAGAGCCAGCAACTCTACTTCAAATGTCAGCGAGGTATAGTGGTTAAGAGCAGGTGCGCTCTAATCTGGAGAACCGGGTTTGATTCCCCGCTGTGCCACTTGAACTGTGGAGGCTTATCTGGGGAACCAGATTATCTTGTGCATGCCAACACACGCCAGCTGGGCGACCTTGGGCTAGTCACAGTTCTCTCTGAACTCTCTCAGCCCCACCCACCTCACAGGGTGTTTGTTTTGGTGGGGAAGGGAAAGGAGATTGTAAGCCCCTTTGAGTCTCCTTACAGGAGAGAAAGATGTAAATCCAAACTCTTCTTTGTATCTTGAAACGGACTCACAAACGCTGTCGAGAAGACCTTGATGGGTTTTTTTAATTTTCCCCCTCAAGTCCCAAACAGTTACCTTGAGGAAGCTCTTGGCTGCTTTCCGAGAAAGATTGTAATACTCCAGAAAAGTGATCTTTTCCCATCTCCCGTCCTTCCTGCTGGCCATCGCGTTGAGGGACCCGTATTTCTCGAGGGATTCCAGGAACATGTCGTGCACCGTTATCGGCTTCTGGGAGCAAGTAGCGTCTATCCTCAGTTTGACCAGCCCGTTGGCAGAGGCGGTCCAGAGAGAGGCTGAAAAGACAAGAGGTTGTTTTCACATCATGGCATCGATATTTGAAACCTGGTCCATAAACTGATAAAATGGCCAGGTCGCCACCCCATAGACAATTTCATTCATTCATTCATTCATTCATTCATTCATTCATTCATTCATTTAGAAGAAGAAGAAGAAGAAGATTAATATGGAGGAGTAGGGGAGGAGGAGAAGGAGAAGGAGAAGAAGAAGAAGAGTTGGATTCATATCCCCCCTTTCTCTCCTGTAGGAGACTCAAAGGGGCTCACAAACTCCTTTCCCTTCCCCCCACCCCACAACAAACACCCTGTGAGGTAGGTGGGGCTGAGAGAGCTCTGAAGAACTGTGACTAGCCCAAGGTCACCCAGCCGGCGTGTGTTGGAGTGCACAGGCTAATCTGGTTCACCAGATAAGCCTCCACAGCTCCAGTGGCAGAGCAGGGAATCAAACTCCAGATTAGAGTGCACCTGCTCTTAACCACTATACCACTCTGGCTCTCTGCATGGACTGAGGAGAGGAAGATGGAATAAACAAGAAAGGTGCTCTTAACCTGCTCTTAACCACTACGCCACTGCTGCTCCTTTACGCCATTTATACCCCATCAGCAGAGACCCAGAGTGGTTTTTGCCTTCTCCTCTCCTCCATTTTATCTTCACAACAGCCCTGTGGGGTAGTCTAAACTGACAAAGGGTGTGCTTAGCCCAAGGTCACCCAGGTAGCTTCCCGGTCAGAGCGGGGATTCGAAACTGGCTCTCTCAGATCCTTTTCTGGCACTGTAACAGCTAGCAACCTATTGCAAAATAGCCATAAGGGTTAGCAGCACTGTTAGCTTCCTAATCAACAAATCTGCATGCCATAATCGTTTAGAAAGATGGCCATTGTTTAAGTCACCCGCTTCTGCTTATCCGAAGCAGGAATGAGCACGCGTCGTTCAAGGGTCTAATACCACCAATTAGTTAGGAAGGATTAATTCCCCCTTAACCATCCACTCAGGCAGGGAGTCTGGAAACGGGTATATTCGTCCCCCACACATTGAATCAGGGACTTTAAATCCACGAGTTGTTCCGGTCCAGATCTCACTGAGGCGATATACCAGAGCGTAGGGTGCTTCACACACTTGCAGGCTTCTCCGGGCAGAATTCTTGCATTAAAGAAAGCTAGCCTCTCAGGGGCCTGTCTTCCTGAGAGACTAGCTTTCACGGTGCAGAGGAATATTCCATTATGTGCTCTGACCTGCAGTGTGGCGCTGCAGATGTTGGCCTGCCCGGGCTTTTGAAAGCTCATAGTCTCTGGGGGTGGAAAATAGGGTTGCTAGCTAGAGTTGCCAACCTCCAGGCAAGGGCTGGAGACCTCCTAGAATTACGAGTCATCTCCAGACGACAGAGGTTACGTACCTAGGAGAAAGTGGCCAGTTTTGAAGGTGGGCCCCTGGTATCATACCCTATTAGTCCCTCCCCAAACCCCAAAGCTTTTTTTCAAACCTCTAGCAATTTCCCAATCTGGAATTTTCAACCCCGTGGGCAGACTTTCTCAATTATTTTCCCTCCGCTCCCCCGTTATTTCTCATGGCCCTCCACTTTGCATTTTCCAAAAGCAAAATGCTCCGAATCCATAAAGGGGGGGGGGAATCCACATTGCCCATTGGGCAGGGGGGGCGGTGAAGAGGGTTCACAAGTCAGAGTGGCATTCACTGTGCCCAAGAGGGACAAAGGTCACTCCAGAGGCACCGACGGAGGAAACAAATCCGCCGAAGAAAGAGCGACTGTGTTTCAGCTCCGCGACGCAGCCGTTCAAGGGGAGAAGGAAAAGGGGGAAGGAATGCGAAAAAGAACTGCAGCTAGGAAGACTAAACAACTTTGCACAAATTACTGGGGCGGCGGTTGCCATAGCCCAGTGATGGCGAACCTTTTCGAGACCAAGTGCCCAAATTGCAACCCAAAACCCACTTATTTATCGCAAAGTGCCAATATGGCAATTTAACCTGAATACTGAGGTTTTCGTTTAGAAAAAAACAGTTGGCTCCGAGGCGTGCGTTACTTTGGAGTAAGCTTGGTGAAGCAACCGTGCAACGCTTCGAACGGGTGAATCACGACCCTAGGAGGGTTTACTCAGAAGCAAGCCCCATTGCCAGCAACCGAGCTTACTCCCAGGTAAAGGATGCGAGTGTCCAGGCCAGCCTAGATATATGTGTGTGGGGGTGATTTTCCACCCCCCCATGATGAAATCTGGGCGTGCGTGCCCACAGAGAGGGCTCTGAGTGCCACCCCCGACACCCGTGCCATAGATTCGCCACCACTGCCATAGCCAATGCAGCGTGCTTAGTTGCCAAACTCCAGGAGATCGCTGGAGCGTTCTCAGAATTACAACTGATCCCCAGACTAAAGAGGGCAGTTCTCTTGTAAGAAACGACTGATTTGGAACAGAGGCTCAGCGGCAGTATACCCCGCCGAGCTTCCTTCCTTCCCCAAAGCCCACCTTCCGCAGGCTCTGCCTCCAAAATCTCCAGGTATTTCGCAAGGTGAAGTTGGCAACCTGGGGTGTCGTGTTTGGCTAAGCGAATTTGGCCATGAAGAAGAAGAAGAAGAGTTTGGATTTATATCCCCCCTTTCTCTCCTGCAGGAGACTCAAAGGGGCTGACAATCTCCTTGCCCTTCCCCCCTCACAACAAACACCCTGTGAGGTAGGTGGGGCTGAGAGAGCTCCGAGAAGCTGTGACTAGCCCAAGGTCACCCAGCTGGCGTGTGTGGGAGTGCCCAGGCTAATCTGAATTCCCCAGATAAGCCTCCACAGCTCAGGCGGCAGAGCTGGGAATCAAACCCGGTTCCTCCAGACTAGATACACGAGCTCTTAACCTCCTACACCACTGCTGCTCGTGAAGCAAATCCACAAGCTGTCTTGGGTCTGTCCAGCACCCTGAGCAATTTTCCCCTGGTGTGTTTCTGAAAGGGGCCGTCTGATGGTTTGGAAGCGGTGCCCCGGAACTATATAAGGAGATGCTTCGCGTGAGTTCTAGGACTGCCAAGTCCATACTTCGATTTGGGCCTTGTGCCTTTATGAGATGCAGAAAAGGGGGAAACATTGAACAGGTTCATCTTCTAGATGAGAGCCAGCTAAGAGCAGGTGCATTCTAATCTGGAGGACCAGGGTTGATTCCCCACTCTGCCACTTGAGCTGTGGAGGCTTATCTGGTGTACCAGATTAGCGTGTGCACTCCAGCACTCAGCTGGGTGACCTTGGGCTAGTCACAGTCCTTCGGAGCTTTCTCAGCCCCACCCACCTCACAAGGTGTTTATTGTGGGGGGATGGAGAAAAGGAAGAGGAAATTATAAGCCCCTTTGAGTCTCCTTACAGGACAGAAAGGAAGAAGAAGAAGAAGAAGAAGAAGAAGAAGAAGAAGAAGAAGAAGAAGAAGAAGAAGAAGGAGGAGGAGGAGGAGGAGGAGGAGGAGGAGGAGGAGGAGGAGGAGGAAGAGGAGGAGGAGGAGGAGGAGGAGGAGGAGAAGGAGTTTGGATTTATATCCCCCCTTTCTCTCCTGCAGGAGACTCAAAGGGGCTGACAATCTCCTTGCCCTTCCCCCCTCACAACAAACACCCTGCGAGGTAGGTGGGGCCGAGAGAGCTCCGAGAAGCTGTGACTAGCCCAAGGTCACCCAGCTGGCGTGTGTGGGAGTGTACAGGCTAATCTGACTATAAGTCCAAATTCTTATTATTATTGGAACATTTTAAAACTAGCTCTTGGGCATTGCTCTTTGCAGCTAGGGGCAAATTCAAGTTTTCATGCCCTGCAGGGCTTCAAATAGGGACAGAGACCCAGATTTTTCCTTTTTTGGATCGTAATCTGACCAAATAACTGGTTGGTGGCGGGGGAGACCCTGCCAGCTGTTCATCACTCAAGAATAAAGCTCCTTTCATGAGAACTCAGAATAGTTTTCCTGTTGCTCCACAGCTGCCTGCCAGAATTCGACGGAGCGTTGTCGTGTCTTCCCAGCAGAGCAAAATGTCACAGCCGAACACAAAAATTGCTGCAACATCGAACTGAGTTTTACGTGCACCTCTGTCTCCCTTGGGGTTCCAAATGGTAACCTGCATGTGAGAATCAACCCATACCACAGGCTACAGTTCCCAAGTTTGGAAGGACTAATTAAGCCGTTCGGTTCCCCAGATAAGCCTCCACAGCTCAAGTGGCAGAGCGGGGAATCGAACCCGGTTCTCCAGTTTAGAGTGCACCTGTTCTTAACCACCGGGCCATGCTGTCTCTCAGACTTCACCATTCCCAAGAATGGATGGATAAGCCATGCATCTGCTGGAGAAACTCTTGTTTGGGATTTTCTGACCTCAGCAGACATTTGGATCAGATGGCCTTTAAGGAGCTCCCCTTTCTGACTCCAGGATTCTACGGTTTATTTACCTGCGGCTGCATCTTCGTCACCGGTTCCAGATTCTTTCAAGACATCCTGCACCTCGGGTGAATTGCTGAAGAAGGGAAGAGGAAAACGCAGTCGTTAAAAAGGCCTGTGCTTCAGTGAATGTTGCAACGTATCTTCCCATCAGAAATTACTTCCCATCCATGCCTACTTAACAGTTAAGGTTTCAGCGAAGTCCTTCATGGCAGACGTTAGTGTGGCGGCAACTGGGAACGTAGCCTTATTTGTGATGGCCCCTCCTTTGCTGCTGAGATCTCCTCGGCACCGAAGCTCAAGAACCAGAAGTTCTGATCAAAAATGGAATCACCACCAAGAGGCCTGGGTGGTTTCTCCCTTTTCAAGAAGCTGCTGAATTATCCTGCACTGAGCAGGGGGTTGGACTAGATGGCCTAACAGGTCCCCTCCAACTCTAAGGCTGATTCCGCATGGGTCAAAAACAGCGGTGTGAAAACAGTATAAACCCTTTTACACTGTTTTAAATCCTTTTACACCATTTTCACACCGCTTTCACACTGCTTGTTTTGACCCATGCGGAATCAGCCTTAGAAGCTGTATTCTAAGCAGGAGGATGGAAGAAGAAGAAGATTTTGGATTTATACCCCATCTTTCTCTCCTGTAAGGAGACTCAAGGTGGCTTACAAGCTCATTTCCCCTCCTCTCCCCATAACAGACACCTTGTGAGGTAGATGAGGCTGAGGCCCCTTCCGCACACACAAAATAATGCATTTTCAAACCACTTTCACAACTGTTTGCAAGTGGATTTTGCCATTCCGCCCAGCTTCAAAGAGCACTGAAAGCAGTTTGAAAGTGCTTTATTCTGCATGTGCGGAATGAGCCTAAGAGAGTTCAGAGAGGACTGTGGCGAGCCCAAGGTCACCCAGCAGGAATGTAGGAGTGCGGAAACACATCTGGTTCACCAGATAAGCCTCTGCCACTCAGGCGGAGGAGTGGGGAATCAGACCCGGTTCTCCAGATTAGAATCCACCTGCTCTTAACCCCTACACCACTAAGATGACTGCCCCTCATTTTGATAGGTCATAAATCTAACATTTTATTACTGCAGAATACAAGAACATCATTTTAAACGTAATAAGCAGCCCACACTGGGGTCTTAGTGTAACCCCCATGCTCAGAATGGGTTGACCCAGAAAGGGGAGGAGACTCAAAGCAGCAGGAGGCTGCAGAGCTCATGTAGTTTGGAGGAGACAAGGCTACCAGACTCGGACCTTGATTTCTATAAGCCCTTAACACCTTGTTAAGGTAACTGCAATGTTGTTGGGAACTACTGGGAAGGTAGTTGTTTATTTTTGCTATGTTGTAGATGTTGGAGTTTATTGTTTCAGGGTTTCTTTTTGTGGTTGTAACGGGTGAGAGTTCTCCTGGAAACCTTCATCACGTTGAATCCTGTTCATCAAGCCCTTGGAGTCTTCAGGAGCCAACCCACTTGCAAGAAGAATTGGACTTGGCAGTATCAGTAGACTGTAACTAGAAGGACTTGAAAAATGCAAACCTGAACAGGACCTTGAAGCGTGATGTTAAATGTTGATGTTTGATGTTATATGTTAAGCAAGTAAACCATTTTGTTGTTTTTAAAAATTGTTGTTGCAAACTCATTCCACGTTCTGCCCCACAGAACCCACCAGCTGAGGTTACATTAGCAACTTGGCACCCGTTTCGCTCTCCCCTCACCCAGTATATGCTTAGCCCCCTACCCTCCTCTTGAGGGAGGAGGTACAGAGACCCATGGTAAGCTGGCAGAGTTCCAGAAAACTTTCTAGCGCTTCACGGCTCAAGAAAGAAAACACGGCAGGGCGTGTAATTCCTGAGACCGGAAGAGTTGGTGTCCTGCCGCCAAACAGAGGTGGCTTTGTGGTTCGAGGGGCGGAAGGGAGCGTGAGAAAAATCCCCCTCCCGCACGGCTATTGCAAGGATCTAAACCCCCTCCCCTCCCATGGATGCTTGTTCACCCCCCCCCAAATCAAGGGCCTTGTCCACAGATCTGACATTTCCGGTTGCCAATTTCCAGGTAGGGCCTGGGGGATCTCTTGGAATTACAGCTGATCTCCAGAGGAAGGGATCAGCTCCCCTAAAGAGGAATGGCTGCTTTCGAGGGTAACGTTCACAGTGTTATATCCTGATGAGCTCTTTCCCCTCCAGCGTGGCGTAGTGGTTAAGAGCAGGTGCACTTTAATCTGGAGAACCAGGTTTGATTCCCCGCTCTGCCCCTTGAGCTGTGGAGGCTTAAATGGGGAACCAGATTAGTGTGTGCGCTCCAACACACACCAGCTGGGTGACCTTGGGCTAGTCACGGTTCTTCGGAGCTCTCTCAGCCCACCCATCTCACAGGGTGTTTGTTGTGGGGGGAGGTAGGGAAAGGAGCTTGTAAGCCCCTTTGAGTCTCCTTACAGGAGAGAAAGGGAGGGATATAAATCCAAACTCTTCTTCCTTTTTGTTCCCAAATAAAAAAAAAGAATTCTAGATTTTTTAGCTGGTGCGGTTGCCAAACAAGACAAAGGGAAGGGAATAGAATCCCAAATCAGCAGTGTCTCAACCTAGAAGTTGCAATTCTACCCCCTTATGCCTGGTCGGTGGCCAGGAGGGATCCCACAAGTCTCCTGGCCGGCCATGTTTCCCACAATGGCAAAGGTTTCCAAGTGCGTATGCAGAATATCTTTTCTCTCTTTTGCAGTAATTTACTCTCTACCCAATAGCATTTTCCTCCAATCCAGTTGTCACTTTCTCCGCTGCCTCCCATTCCATTCTTGCATTTTCTGGGCTCATGCAGCAAAAAAAACTTTGCGCATTAATTGAAAATTAAATTGGGAGAAGAAGAGCTAGCGAGGTACACTGTATCCACTTGTGATAGACAAAGCTCTTTCCCCCAAAGTAAACAAGATAACGGTGTCAAAACCTTGGCCCACGTCTCAACTGAGAACTTATTAACGGTAGGGAAAGGGTTTTTGTTTGGATGTTAAATATTAAAATTTGCTTTCAATGTTCAATGCAACTGCAGACCCAAACCTGCTTATTTGAAACTGCATGCCGTTGAAACACCATTTACTTCCAAGTTAAACCATTTTAAGAATAAAGCACATCGCACACAAATAGAAGCATCTAGACAATAAACTTTCTCAAAACTTTCTTGGAAGCTGTTTTACCTGGTCTTGTGGCCCTCCATCGTTTTCTTCCCCCAAGTTGCAATTGTTTCTTGGTAAGGAGAGGGGTTTTCTTCTTTTTGGCAGGCGGACAACCCAACCGACCAAGGTCAGCTCCAAATATGCTAATGATTTGTGGTTCAGCCGCACTCCAAAGTCACTCCAGTGACTTAAGAAACCGACAGCGGCCGGATACTTTGCTCTGACTGCAAGAGGAGGAGTTTCAAAAAGTTTTGCAAAACGCCACTTTTCGGAGTTATTGCCTCGCTCAGTGGCCGGTTGCGGTTTGTGGCTTGACTTTTTTAAAAAAGAAGATATACCCCAGCCCAGGGGACTTTGCTTTCATTCAGAGGTCTTGATTTATCCCTGACAAGAATATTAATCAGATAGGGATTCTTTAAGATGCAAATTCTCCTCTCTCTTTTTTTGGCTAGAGGATCTCTCCCCCACCCCCACAAGCCACAGTTCACTTGATTCCAATTCTTTTGAGGAAAGTTTGCTTCACATGAAACAGACAGAGCAATCCACCAGTGGCTTCAGTTTGTCGGACGTACTTGCGTGGTGTTCAGAGATTATTTGTGGTTTCTATGTTATAAGGTCTGGTTTCCACAAATGTGGGTGATGTTTCTTTTCTAGACCTCATTTGTGTTTGTGTGAGTCAAGTCACAGTTTGACAAATAACAACTCTGGGAGGTTTTTAAGTCAGTAGAGATTCAGAAGAAGAAGAAGAAGAAGAAGGAGGAGGAGGAGGAGAAGGAGGAGGAGGAAGAGGAGGAGGAGTTTGGATTTATATCCCCCCTTTCTCTCCTGCAGGAGACTCAAAGGGGCTTACAATTTCCTTTCCCTTCCCGCTCCCCACAACAAACACCCTGTGAGGTAGGTGGAGCTGAGAGAGCTCCGAAGAACTGTGACTAGCCCAAGGTCACCCAGCTGGCGTGTGTGGGAGTGCACAGGCTATTCTGAATTCCCCAGAGAAGCCTCCACAGCTCAGGCGGCAGAGCTGGGAATCAAACCCGGTTCCTCCAGATTAGATACACGAGCTCTTAACCTCCTACGCCACTGCTGCTCCTTTACTACCATCAGATCCAGGTTTGCCGTTGACTGCCTCTTGTGTGGGCTCAGAGAGATCTAAAAGAAGAGACGTTTGGATGGATTTTCTCAACCATAAGGTGCCTCAAAGCGACTTATAAACTCCTTCCCTTCCTCTCCCCACAGCAGACACCTTGTGAGGTAGGTGGGGCTGAGAGAGTCCTGAGAGAACTGTGACTGGTCCGAGGTCCCCCAGCTGACTTCATGTGGAGGAGTGGGGAAACAAATCCAGTTCACCAGATAAGAGTCTGCCACCCTTAACTAGTACACCACGCCGGCTCTCCTGTTACCTAGTCCTTTCAACTGGCGATGCCGTGACTTGGACTTGGGGACTTCTGCTTTAAAGCCAAGACTCTGCCACAAAGCCAGATTCTGGAGGAAGGTCTTTTGCAGTACCTGCTACAGGATATTTATAGCGGAGAAGTGGGCAATTGAACATAAGATTCAGCCAATGCACGCTAATTTGCTCATGGATATTTGGGCCCCGGGTAGTGTAAAATCAGTACCACGATGTTAAAAGTTGGGAAGGTGAGGGACTCATTCACATGTACACACATTCAGCCACGGCGGAATAGTCTGATCCATAGGTGTCAAACTCGCGGCCCTCCAGATGCTATGGACTACAGTTCCCACCATCCCCTGCCAGCATGATGCTGGCAGGGGATGATGGGAACTGTAGTCCATAACATCTGGAGGGCCGCGAGTTTGACCCCTGTGGTCTGATCAAAGAAACCGCTAAGTATGCGGATAAGGAAAATAGAAGGCTATTGTCTCTAAGCAACTGCGGAGGGGAAACAGAGGAACATTCCGAAAGATCCCTTTGGCAGTTGGCCTATAGAAAAGTTGGATAATGCTGCAAAGATCAGCCATCCTTCGCTCAGTTTTTACTCTGTAACTTCTCTGTTGTCCACCAGCCACTGTTGGATTGCTGGGTTAACTTTTTGGTAGAGGCACCTCCTAACATTTCTCCTGGACTACAAGGTGACGGATGGTTCTCGCCATTCCAAAATTCCAGGTAAATAGGGGGGTTTGGGGCCACTGTCAATACAAGAATTGTATTGTTGAAGGCTTTCACAGCTGGAATCACTAGGGTGTTGTCAGGGGCGTACCTAGGCAAACTGGCCCCCGGGGACAAAACCTGAGGTTGGCCCCGGCCTGGCGTATGGGCGGCCACCCTCCCCCACCATGACCAAACAATGATTTTTTTGTACCAGCTCACAAAAACACCTCCCACTCCCATCAAAACATACATGGCTCTCTCCCCACCAACTCTTTTCCTAATTTCCTAATCACAACAACCCTATGAGGTAGGTTGTTAGCCTGAGAAACAACTCCAAGCCAGTGCAAGTGGGTATTATTTATTTATTTGTTTGTTTGTTTGTTTGTTTGTTTGTTTGTTTGTTTGTTTATTGTTTCGATTTATAGACCGCCCTATCCCCTGGGGTATTTGGGGTGGGGGGGGTATTTTTGGTGTTTTTTCGGCCTGCAGGGAGTGCATTTTTAAAGCTAGCAGCACCATGATTTCAGGGCATCATCCAGAGACATCCACCAGACTTTCAGGGTGGCTCCAGGAGGGCCTCCTGGTAATAGCATCCAGGTTTGGAGGCCTTTGCTTCTGGGGGTTCAATTTTATGGGACCCCAAAAGGCTTATTTTGTTTCCCCGCTCCTGCACATGAAAGCCTGTGGGCTGAGTTCTCTCAGAACTCTCTCAACTCGCCCCCCCCCCCATTCCAGAAGCAAAGCTCACGAAGCTTGGATGCTATTACCAGGAGGGCATTCCTGGAGCCACCTTGAAAGTCTGGACCCTCTATCTTCAAAAATGTGCAGCCTGCCTCAGAAATTCCTCATTAGCTACAATGGAGCAAAGTCACTGCAAAACAAAGAATCTTGGGCAAATTTCTTGGGGTGCCTGGAAGGGGTGTATTTTTAAAGCTAGTGACACCAAAATTTCAGGGTATCATCTGTTAACTATTCTTATGATGCCACCCAAGTTTGGTGAAGTTATGTTCAGGGGGACCAAAGTTATGGTCCCTCAAATGGGTAGCCCCCATCTCAGGTTAGCTCCCGTTGAAAACAATGGGGTTGGGGGCACCCCCCTTGGGGGTCCATAGCTTTGCTGCCCCTAAACCAAACATCACCAAATTTGGGTGGTATCATCAGGACAGTCACTGGATGGTACCCTGGAATTTTGGTGTTGCTAGCCTTTAAGATGCGCCCCCTGCAGGCCGGAACATGAAAAAACACTTTAAAAATTTTTAAAACCACAAACGTCCCTGAAATGTTGGCGCCCCTCCCCCACGTGACCAAATGAGGGGCGCCCGGGGACATAGGGTACCCCCTGTCCCTAGGCAGGAATGCCACTGGGTGTTGTGGGTTTTCTGGGTTGTATGGCCATGTTCCAGTAGCATTTTCTCCCGACGTTTCGCCTGCATCTGTGGCTGGCGTCTTCAGAGGATCTGATGGTAGTGAAGTATATACTCCACTTGCTTTACTGCCATCAGATCCTCTGGCATCTCAACCACAGATGCTGGCCATCGAGGCATCTACTTCTGTCCCCACAACCCTGGAAGGCCACAACACTCTAATAGTTAAATAACTGGTTCATTTTATCTTGATTAACAAGAATGACGATTTGTGGAATGGTCATCCAGAGAGTGAAGAAATAAGATCTACTGTTATTTATTCATTTGGTAAATTTTTACTCTGCCATTTCAGCAAAGAGCTCTGAGGGACACACACTGCTCTTCCCTCCTCTGCTTCATCCTCACGACAACCCTGCGAGGGAGAAAGAAGGCCTGGACCAAGGTCACTTAGTGATTTTCAGGGCAAGCAGGGATTCGAAACCGGGTCTCCCAGATCTTAGTTTGACACTCTAGCCCCATGGTGGCGAACCTTTGGCACTCCAGATGTTATGGACTACAATTCCCATCAGCCCCTGCCAACATGGCCAATTGTAGGGGCTGATGGGAATTGTAGTCCATAACATTTGGAGTGCCAAAGGTTCACCACCACTGCGACACTGGCTTCCACTAGTCATGTTTCTATCTTGCAGCATGTGTATGAAATGTGCAAGTTTTGGCTAGTGCACAATCCCAGGCCAAAATGAGGCTACATGCCCTTGCACTTGGCATGAGATGTCTGATCTTGGTTCATTGTATACTCTGCCAATAATGGTTTCTCTCTGGCTGTTTGTACTCCTCTGCCTCTTCTTCACCTGGGGCTTCCGTACCTGCACGACATCCAAAGGGGACCAGTCTGCGCTGCATCGGAAAACTGGTGTGACTATTCTGCACGTGCAGAATAACGCACTTTCAATGCACTTTGCAGCTGTGTGGAATAGCAAAATCCACTTGCACATAACTGAGAAAGCAGATTGAAAGTGCATTATTCTACATGTGCAGAAGGGGCCCGAGAGACAGAAGACCTTTAATGGTTGTGCATTTAATCTCCTTTCTTTCTCCCCTCTTTTTCTCAGTAAATCCAAACAAAGCGACCAGAAATGGAGTCCTCCCCGGAGGAACAGAAGAGTGACAAACCATCTTCAGAGGACCAGCCATCTAGTGGGCTCTCCACGGAAGACACGCCGACTGATGGGGAGTCCACGGCCGATAAACAAGCTGAAGGCAACACAGTGAGGCAAACTTCTTTTATTCGGCTCATATTTCTCCCCTTACTAAGAATCTGGCCAAATACCGTTTTGTCACATGTGTACTAAGCTCCCAGAGCATTCTGATTCAAAACAACCCATTTCTAATTAATTGGGTTGGCAAACATAAAGAAGAACATGTTGGCTGAGCGTGGGCTGCCAGTCCCCAGGTGGCGCCTGGAGATCTCCCAGAAATCCACAGTTCAGACTACAGAGATCAGAGGTCTGCAACCTGCGGCTCTCCAGATGTTCATGGACTACAATTCCCATCAATCTGCGGCTCTCCAGATGTTCATGGACTACAATTCCCATCAATCTGCAGCTCTCCAGATGTTCATGGACTACAATTCCCATCAGGGGCTGATGGGATTTGTAGTCCATGAACATCTGGAGAGCCGCAGGTTGCAGACCCCTGCGGCCTGGAGAAAATAGCTGCTTGGGAGGGCGGCTCCTTCTCAAACCCCATCGCTCCACTTCTCCAGATCTCCAGGAATTCCCCAAACAAGAGTTCCCCTGCTCCGGGATGGAGTTAGCCAATGATCTGTGATCTTTCTGTCTTGGATCTCAGACTCTGTGATATAACTCAGGCAGAATAAATACTTCAGAAATAGTTCCTTTAGAAACTTTTGACCAATTGGGAGCGAATACACAGGATGCTTGCTTCCTGTAAAATAAATATTATGAACTTTTTTTCTGTTTGGTAAAATAAAAAATTTGTTTGGTAAAAAAAGACATTTTTTTTTCTGTTCGATACATTTTTTCCCTTGTTTGGTAAAAACGAGCAAGTTTTCCCTAAATGATTATTGAAGTTTTGCAAAATAAAGGTTCCACGCATGCGCATTTACGAGCTGTCATGTTTAGAGTCGGGACGGCAGGTGGGCGCGGTCTGGGCAAAGGGGCGGGGACTCGAAGCCGCACGCGGCCGATTGGAGGTAGCCGTTGCCCAGCAACGGAGACGCGCGGAGTCTCCCCCCTCCCCTCAGAGAAAAGGGCGGGTTTCATCCGACCCTCCAGAAGGGGCGGCGAGGCGAGGCGCTGATTGGCCAAGTTTGTGGCTGGCACAGCTGATTGGCTGAGCGAGTTGGCGTATCACGCGGCAGCGTGGGCCCGGGGCCCTGCCAGAGGATTCCAGAGCCTTCGCTGACGTCACGGCGGCCGCTTTCCAGAAGGTTCGCCGGCAGCCTATATAAAAGCCCCGCAGGCGCCGGCCGCGCGCTAGAAACTGCCGGCTGGGAGGCGAGAAGGAGGGAGCATCGATACCCTGGGCGGAGAAGCGACCCTAAATACACTCTCCCTTTCCATTTGCGTGGAGGGGGCGGGGATTGGACCAAACAGGTGGGTGCCCGTGATAGGGAGGGTCGTATTAATGGGTATTAGTTGGCATTAATGGGTATTGGTGGGTATTAGTTGGCATTAATAGATATTGATGAGTATTGGTGGGTATTAGTTGGCATTAATAGATATTGATGAGTATTGGTGGGTATTAGTTGGTATTAATGGGTATTGATGAGTATTGGTGGGAGTGATGAGTATTAGTTGGCATTAATGGGTATTGGTGGGTATTAGTTGGTATTAATGGGTATTGGTGGGAGTGATGAGTATTAGTTGGTATTAATGGGTATTGATGAGTATTAGTGGGTATTGATGAGTATTGGTTGGCATTAATGGATATTGATGAGTATTGGTGGGTATTAGTTGGTATTGATGGGTATTGATGAGTGTTAGTTGGTATGAATGGGTATTGATAAATATTGATGGGTATTAGTTGGTATTAATGGATATTGGTGGGTGTTAATGGGTATTGATGAGTATTAGTGAGTATTGATGGATATTAATGGGTATTGATGAGTATTAATGGCCATTGGTGCTGATTATTTATTTGTCTTGTATATTTATTTATTTATTTATTTGTCTTGTATACGGCCCTCCCCCTGAGGGCTCAGGGCGGTTCACAACAAGGTTAAAAACATACCTTAAAACATAATTTAAATATCAGTTATATAGAAACAGAACCCGTTTAAAAATGTGGATGGCGTCCGGCTGCCCCCCTCCCCCCCTTTTTGTGCCCACAGGAGGCCAGATGACATGGTAGTTATATTTTTAACCAGGCTGGCCAAACGCCTGGCGGAACAAGTCCGTCTTGCAGGCCCTGCGGAAACTCTGCAAGTCCCGCAGGGCCCTGATCTCCCAAGGGAGCCTGTTACACCAGGTAGGGGCCAGGGCTGAAAAGGCCCTGCCCCTCGTCGAGGCCAGCCTGATCATTTTTGGGCCAGGGATCACGAGTAGGTCCTCCTCCGAGGAGCAGAGGGGCCTACCGGGGCAATATGGGGACAGGTGGTCCCTCAGGTATGCACGTCTGAGACCGCGAACGGCTTTGAAGGTCAAAACCAACACTTTAAACATAATCCGGAACTCAACCGGCAGCCAGTGCAGATGGTATAGGATCAGTGTGATTCGATCCCTGCTCGAACTGCCAGTAAGCAGCCTGGCTGCTGCATTCTGAATGAGTTTTAATTTACGGATCATGGCTAAAGGCAAGCCCGCGTAGAGTGAGTTACAGTAGTCTAACCTGGAGGTGACTGAAAAGACTTCCCTGGGTGATGGGAGGATTCGATCTATCTTGTCTATCTCTGTCCGTCTATCTGCCTAACTGTCTATGTATCCATCTGTCTGTCTGCCTATCTATCATCTATCTGCCTGCCTGCCTGCCTGTCTGTCTATCTATCCCTTTGTGTGTATTAGTTGCTATCTCTCTTTGTGTGTGCCTGCCTGTCTGTCTGTCTATCTACCTGTGTATTTCTTTATTTACTTTGTTGCTATTGAGTCAGAGAGGACTTAACAGGGGACCCCGTAAAATTTGCAGGGCAAGAGGTGTTCAGAGGTAGTTTGCCATCGCCGGCCTCTGCATTGCAATCCTAGACTTTCTTGGGGGCCTCCCATCCAAACACTCATCGGGGCCAACCTATTAGCTTCTGGGATCTGACAAGATCAGGGTCAGGGGGTTATTTATTGGTATTCATTACTGTTGAGGCTAATTGACAAGTTGGGGAAGGGGTTACCACTGATACTGACTCATGTAGTCCTGGGCAGTTATCCCATCCTAAACCCATTGTCGGAGATGCCAGGGAAATTGAACCTTTGCACGAAGCGGACGCTCTACCCCTGAGCTGCGGCTCCGCCCGCTGCTGAGAGATGAAACTGTAGAAACATTAACAAAACGTTTTGTTATAGACAAATAAAACCAGCAAGCTTTGGTTTCTATGAATGGAATCTTATGAATGGAAACGGCGTTACGAAAAGAAAGACTTGTCGCATCATGGAGACCAATGAATTTCCTTCAGCATCAGCTTTTAGGAGACAGAGCACGCGACTAAAAATAATCACACCAAGTTATGCCGCTACACATTTGTTAGACTTCAAGGTGCCACAGAAGTCTTTTATTACACTGCTGCCCTTCTGGAATTGAACGTAGAGCAGCTCCCTTTTATGTGGCAGGGTCAGAAGGAATGGGACCACAGTTTTTTTTTAATAAGCATTTATTTTTAAAATGTACGTTAAAAATAATCGGGCTACTTTTTAGGCAGTCGGGTTTCAGTTTGGGCTAGTCGCAGTTCTTTGGAGCTCTCTCAGCCCCACCCACCTCACAAGGTGTCTGTTGTGGAGAGAGGAAGGGGAAAGGAGTTTGTAATGGACCGCATTACCCCATATGTCCCTACTAGGCCTCTGCGTTCAGCAGAGGCCAATCGGCTGGTGGTTCCTGGCCCCTCAATTTATCTATTTATATTAATTTATTGCATTTGTATACCGGCCTCCCCCGAAGGCTCAGGGCGGTTTCCCACAAAATAAAAATTTAAAACATCATATATATAAGTTAATTAAAATACATAAAATATTAGGCTAGAGATGGCTTCAGCTATTCTATTCCCCCTTTTATGAACCCACTGGAGGCCAGATGTTCGCTTTTTATTGCAGTTGATATCATCCCGGCTGGCCAAACGCCTGGCGGAACAGGTCCGTTTTACAGGCCCTGCGGAAACTTTGTAAGTCTCGCAGGGCCCTGATCTCACCTGGAAGCCTGTTCCACCAGGTAGGGGCCAGAGCCGTAAAAGCCCTGGCCCTTGTAGAGGCCAGCCGGATCGCCTTGGAGCCAGGGATCACCAGTAGGTCCGCCTCCGATGAACGGAGGGGCCTAGAAGGGCGATATAGGGAGAGACGGTCCCTTAGATGCTGCGGCTGGCCTCCACTCGGGCCAGGACCTTTTCGGCCCTGGCCCCTGCCTGGTGGAACACTCTTCCTCCAGCTGTCCGGGCCCTGCGGGATCTTGGTGAGTTCCGCAGGGCCTGCAAGACGGAGTTGTTCCACCAGGTTTTTGGAGTGCCCAGCCGCTGATAAAGTGCCCCTTTATTCTCCTGTGTTTGGGTCCCTTTACTATCCATGGGACCCATCTTTCCTTCCTCCCTCTTTGGGAGGGTTTTCAATAAGGATTTTATTGCTGACGCTGTTTTATTATATTCATCGCTGTGTTTATTGTAATGGTCTTAATTGTATACGTTTTAACTTTATGTCGTTCACCGCCCAGAGCCTTTCGGGGGTAGGGCGGTATATAAAACTTAGAAATAAATAAATAAAATAAAATAAGCCCCCTTGAGTCTCCTTACAGGAGGGGAAGGTGGGGTATAAATCCAAACTCTTCTTCTAATCAGCTAAACTTTGCAGCTACATTTTTTTAAAGTGTGTAAGCCGGTGATGGCGAACCTATGGCACGGGTGCCAGAGGTGGCACTCGGAGCCCTCTCTGTGGGCACGCACACACAGAGTTCATCATGTGGGGGGCGGAAAATCACACACACACACACAGACATCTAGGCTGGCCTGGGTCTCTGTACACACACCGAGGTGAGCAGGGAGGACTCGGCTGGCGGGCCTGGTGCCTGTGCTCTGGGTGGCTGCTGCCCGGGGGGGGGCACAGAGGAGGCATAGATGCTAGAGAGGCACAGAAGGTCATGGAGAGTTTGCTGGAGGCTAGAGCAGGCTGGCTCCTGCTCGAGCAGGTGGGGCGGAGGAAGAGGGAGCCAACCATTTTTTTCTAAACGAAAACCTCAGCGTTCAGGTTAAATTGCCGTGTGGGCACTTTGCGATAAATAAGTGGGGTTTGGGTTGCAATTTGGGCACTCGGTCTCAAAAAGGTTCGGCATCACTGGTGTAAGCTAACTCCCATCTGGCAAACGTCGTCCCGAAAGGAGAAAATCTCAAGGGTGGGGAAGGGACGACGATGAAAAATCCCCCAAATACTTATGCTTCCTTCCTCTTTGGCCCTTCTCAGAGCACCATGGTGAAAGAAACCGGCTACTACGACATCCTGGGGGTGAAGCCCAGCGCCAGCTCGGAGGAGATTAAACGCGCCTATCGCAAGCTGGCGCTGAAGTACCATCCGGACAAGAACCCGAGCGAGGGTGAAAAGGTAACGAGCCGTGCGCGGGCTGCGGTTTGGAGGGTGTGGTGGGCTACTGGGTGGGGTTCAGTTGCCGCCCGTGTGCGGTGAAGGCACGCTGTAAAAAACCCAGGTTCCCCAGCAAGGGTCAGAAGTCGCCCTGTTGCGCTGATTTTGGAAATGGGCGTGAAAGAACGCCTGCACGGCTTAGGGCAGTGGTGGCGAACCTATGGCACGGGTGCCAGAGGTGGCACTCAGAGCCCTTTCTATGGGCACGTGTGCACAAAATTCATCATGGGTGTGTGTGTGGAAAATTACCCCCCCCACACACACACACCCCTAGGCTGGTCTGGGCACGATCCTTTACCTGGGAGTAAGCTCAGTCGCTTGCAATGGGGCTTGCTTCTGAGTAAACCCTCCTAGGGTCGTGATTCACCCATGCAAAGCATTGCACGGTTGCTTCACCAAGCTTACTCCCGAGTAACATGTGCCTCAAAGCCAACTAAACGAAAACCTCAGTATTCAGGTTAAATTGCTGTGTCGGCACTTTGCGATAAATAAGTGGGTGTTGGGTTGCAATTTGGGCACTCGGTCTCAAAAAGGTTCGCCATCACTGGCTTAGGGTTTGCCTGCTCTGGATTGGGATAATTCTGGGGGGTTTGGGGTTGCAACCCGGGGAGAGGGGAGTTTGGGGAGGGGAGGGATCTGAGTGGGCCGTTTTCTCAAGCGGAACAGACCTCAGTTGCCTGGAAACTAGTTGTGATTCCGCCAGTTTTCCTGGAGACCAGTAGCCCTAGCACAGACAGGCCAGCCACACAACAAAAGACTGGCCTCCCGATGGGCTAACCCAGTTTCTCTTGTTGGGGTGACTGATTGTATGCTCAAGGGCAGCTCACAGCACAGCGGTGGGCGAAGAAGAAAATCCACCGACCGTTCTAAGAGTCCTCCTCCTGCTGTGTCTTGGCCCAGCTTCTCTGTCTCGTTCTGTTGGCTGTGGCAGTCTGCAGAATCTGTTGCCTCTCCATACTGGAGAGAGGCAGCGTGGTGTAGTTGTTCAGAGGCAGGTGCACTCTAATCTGGAGAACCGGGTTTGAATCCCCGCTTTGCCACTTGAGCTGTGGAGGCTTCTCTGGTGAACCAGGTTAGCTTGTGCAGCCCCAACACATGCCAGCTGGGTGACCTTGGGCTAGTCACTGTTCTTTGGAGCTCTCTCAGCCCCACCCACCTCACAGGGTGTTTGATTTTGGGAGGGGGGAAGGGCAAGGAGATTGTAAGCCCCTTTGAGTCTCCTTACAGGAGAGAAAGGGGGCATATAAATCCAAACTCTTCTTCTTCCACAGAGTGGGACTATTCACGGTCAAGAGATTTTGCCTAACGAAGGTGGAGACCTTAGATTGCTAGAAAGTGTGATGTTAGAAGACCCAGCTGGCTGTGCGTTCAGTCACTTTGGGCCGCTGCAGATTGGCACACAGTGTCCCGAGAGATAGTGGCATAGATGCCAGATATGTGTAGCCAGTGTACTTTTAAAAGAATCGGGGTGCTTTATATTAAGGTGGTTTACAATGGAGTGCAGTGTAAACAATTGTCATAAGCTGCTCCGTGTCTCCCATGGAGAGAAAAGTGGGAATATACCCAAGTCAGGGGTCTGCAACCTGCGGCTCTCCAGATGTTCATGGACTACAATTCCATGGTGGCAGGGGCTGATGGGAATTGTAGTCCATGAACATCTGGAGAGCCGCAGGTTGCAGACCCCTGGCCTCTACTCCAAGGAGCCATGGTGGGCCACTGGAAACTGGATCCAACCAGTGGTGGGATCCAAAAATTTTAGTAACAGGTTCCCATGGTGGTGGGATTCAAACTGTGGCATAGCGCCAATGGGGCTGGGCGGGGCATGACGGGGCGGGGCTGGGCATTCCGGGGGCGGGGCTGTGGCAAGGACGCTGCCGCTGCGCCGGTCCTTGGGCGGGAAACGAATGCACGCAGGCGCAGGCTGCCACACACGCCGGTGCACCTCCTGCTAGACTCCTTCAAGTTCTGCGCGCTACTGCTGAGAGGAGGGGCGTAACTAAGGCAAAAATCACGTGGCAAAATCACCAATTAGTAACCCCCTCTCAGCACACACAAATAATTAGTCACCTACTCTCGGGAACCTGCGAGAACCTGCTGGATCCCACCTCTGGATCCAACCCTTTACTTTTTATTGTAAGCCTTACAATGGCGGGGCTATAAATGTAATAAATAAAAACCAGTGGGTCAGGAATACAGGGCTTTTCTGTCCTTGGACACCAAGGGCTACAGCTTTGCTATAAACAGGGTGGAAATTTGAAAGGGAGAAAGATTACATTTCGTCAGCTGCATTCAGTTTTTTGTGCGTATAGTGGGAACTTTGCCCCCGTAACCCGTCCGAGTCCCTTGCGAGCGAGCCTCTTAAGCAGGGGTCTTCAAACTATGGCCCTCCAGATGTTCAGGAACTACAATTCCCATCAGCCTCTGCCATCATGGCCAAGTAGCAGGGCTGATGGGAATTGTAGTTCCTGAACATCTGGAGGGCCATAGTTTGAAGACCCCTGCTCTTAAGTGACTTGTACAAACCGTGCTCAGTTGTTTGAATGAAACGTTGCTGTCGTCGTTCATCGGCCGGTGATATTCAGAGAGGTCTCTTTCTTTTCGTAGTTTAAGCTCATTTCCCAGGCTTATGAAGTTCTGTCAGACTCCAAGAAAAGGGACCTGTATGACCAGGGTGGGGAGCAAGCAATTAAAGAAGGAGGTTTAAGCGACGGCAGTTTCTCTTCACCCATGGACATCTTTGACATGTTCTTTGGTGGTGGAGGCCGAATGAATAGAGAGAGAAGAGGTACGAAGTTTTTCTTCACAAGGTTACGGAACTTCTTCTTTTTTCTTTTTAAAGTTTAGTCTCTTCTAAAACCCTAACACGTGTGCAGAGTGTATTTTTCAACTAACCGAAGGTTTCGGCTGAGCGTGGAGGGGTTTGACGCCGACCAGATGCGAGGGCTAGCAAACACCGGGCGGTGGGGGGGGGGGAGATCCCCTCGGTTTTTTTCCCCTTGCAAAACAAAAAAGAAACACAAACAGGTGTGCGGCGTGAAACTGATAACCCAGGAAATCGTGCGGCACACCGGCTGGCTGGTAGTGAATTAAATAATCTACCATAGTCGTGCTGAAATGCGTCACGAATCATAAACATAAAGAGGTATGTAAATTGTCGAAGGCTTTCACGGCCGGAATCACTTGGGTGCTGTGTGGTTTCCGGGCTGTATGGCCGTGTTCTAGCAACATTCTCTCCTGATGTGAAAGTCCTTTTGGCTGCAAGAAATGATGGGATAGTACCTGTGTCTCTGCAGCGTAGAAGAAAGGTTAGAGAACACAGTAAGTGTGCTTTCCTGAGCCGTAGTTTTTCCAATTTCTGTGTGTCTTGGAACAATTTCTCCCCGTAGAGATGTTCAATGTATTGTCGAAGGCTTTCACGGCCAGAATCACTTGGGTGCTGTGTGGTTTCCGGGCTGTATGGCCGTGTTCTAGCAGCATTCTCTCCATTCTCTTCCTCTGAAGATGCCAGCCACAGATGCAGGCGAAACGTCAGGAGAGAATGCTGCTAGAACACGGCCATACAGCCCGGAAACCACACAGCACCCAAGGTATGTAAATTGTTATGTAAAATTGTATTACAGTTTAAGAACTTATGTCATTTCATTTTTTTCATTTTTAACCTTTAATGGCATATAAATTATTTCCATTTAAAAGAGAAAACTTTTAAAACATTTAAATATGGGTGTTTAAAATGCTTCCCAAGAATTTGGCCACTGCCAAGGTGATTGATGGATTACAGTCACTTAGCAGAAAGCGAGTGGCCTGGAACTTGGAGTGCTCAAGTCTTGGAAGCAGCAGAGGGTGAATTAAAATCATGCGCAGGTTACTGTGAAGACAGCATTCCAGAAGAATATGGGTTATGGTTTCTATAGATCCACATCCGCAACGGCATAGTCTCTGATGTTTAGGGATCTGGAGGTATCTCCCTGAGGTTTCCGCTGATGGGAAAGTATTGAGGCGTGAACTTATGTCAATAAGATACATTTGAGTTTTGAGACTGTAGTAGATTATTTAATTCACTACCAGCCAGCCGGGGGGCTGCGCTGTTTCCTGGGTTACCTTGCAAAACAAAACCTAAAGATAATTTTCACAGGGTAGCTGTGTCGGGTTTGTGGCAGAGCAGTGAGATTTGGGTCCAGTAACGCCTTGGAGTTTCAGGTTTAAGCTTTCAAGGGTCAGATCTTGGGTCTCTCAGGTGCTACTGGCTGAAAATAAATAGTTTTTTTGTCTTGGGCGCTGTGTGGTTTCCGGGCTGTATGGCCGTGTTCTAGCAGCATTCTCTCCTGACATTTAGGAGAGAATGCTGCTAGAACACGGCCGTACAGCCCGGAAACCACCCAGCACCCCAGTGATTCCGGCCGTGAAAGCCTTCGACAGTTTTTTGTCTGTTTCGTGCTCATGAAATGCCTTCATATTCAGGCTGCCAGATTTTTTTTTTGAAGGGGGGGGGGCATCTCTGTGTAAGGGCTATAAACATGAAACACCATTGGGGTGCTGTGTGGTTTCCGGGCTGCACGGCCATGTTCTAACAGCATTCTCTCCTGACATTTCGCCTGCATCTGTGGCTGGCATAGCTTTAAAAGATAGCTGGATAGCTTTAAAGGGGGCTTGGACAGATTTATGGAGGAGAAGTCGATCTCTGGCTACCAATCTTGATCCTCTTTGATCTGAGATTGCAAATGCCTTAACAGACCAGGTGCTCGGGAACCTTGGCATGAATGGCCATTGCTTTCACATCCTGCATGTGAGCTCCCAAAGGCACCTGGTGGGCCACTGCGAGTAGCAGAGAGCTGGACTAGATGGACTCTGGTCTGATCCAGCTGGCTTGTTCTTATGTTCTTATGGCATCTTCAGAGGATCTGATGTTGGGAAAGCAAGTGGAGTATATATGCTTTCCCAACATCAGATCCTCCGAAGATGCCAGCCACAGATGCAGGCGAAACGTCAGGAGAGAATGCTGCTAGAACACGGCCGTACAGCCCGGAAACCACCCAGCACCCCAGTGATTCCGGCCGTGAAAGCCTTCGACAGTTTTTTGTCTGTTTCGTGCTCATGAAATGCCTTCATATTCAGGCTGCCAGATTTTTTTTTTGAAGGGGGGGGGCATCTCTGTGTAAGGGCTATAAACATGAAACACCATTGGGGTGCTGTGTGGTTTCCGGGCTGCACGGCCGTGTTCTAACAGCATTCTCTCCTGACATTTCGCCTGCATCTGTGGCTGGCATAGCTTTAAAAGATAGCTGGATAGCTTTAAAGGGGGCTTGGACAGATTTATGGAGGAGAAGTCGATCTCTGGCTACCAATCTTGATCCTCTTTGATCTGAGATTGCAAATGCCTTAACAGACCAGGTGCTCGGGAGCAACAGCCGCAGATGGCCATTGCTTTCACATCCTGCATGTGAGCTCCCAAAGGCACCTGGTGGGCCACTGCGAGTAGCAGAGAGCTGGACTAGATGGACTCTGGTCTGATCCAGCTGGCTTGTTCTTATGGCATCTTCAGAGGATCTGATGTTGGGAAAGCAAGTGGAGTATATATGCTTTCCCAACATCAGATCCTCCGAAGATGCCAGCCACAGATGCAGGCGAAACGTCAGGAGAGAATGCTGCTAGAACACGGCCATACAGCCCGGAAACCACACAGCACCCAAGTGATTCCAGCCGTGAAAGCCTTCAACAATACATGAAACACCATGTTTTTTTTTAATACTGGAAGGTTGGGTTTCTGGGATTTTAAAAACAAATCAGCGCTATACCAAGTGTAGAAGCTGATACAGAAGCAGAATGTGAAAGATTTTTTCCTTCAAGGTGTTTGATTTTTCACCTGTAGTCGGTGTTTGATATGCAGTTGGGGTGGGGGTGGGGTGGGACTAAGGATTGACTCATTCCTTGCCTCAGTGCAGGGCTGGCTGACTTTAAAGAAATTGGCTCTTGAGAAGCCTAGACGTTGGGTCTGCCAGGATTTGCACCCGTGCTGAATAATGGACTTTCAGTCACATGAACGCATTAAGTTCCGTTATACTGAATCAGAGCCTTGGTCTCCACCTGGTTCCGTGTCACCTGCTCAGACTGCCAGCCGTTCTCCACGGGCTCAGGTGGAGGTCATTTGCCTCACCTCCTATTAGATCCTTTTAACTGGAGAGGGCAGGAATTGAACCCGGGACCTGTTTACGTGCCAAGCAGTGGCGTAGTGGCTAAGAGCAGTGGCTAGGAGCAGGTGCACTCTGATCTGGAGGAACCGGGTTTGATTCCCAGCTCTGCCACTTGAGTTGTGGAGGCTTATCTGGGGAATTCAGATCAGCCTGTACACTCCCACACACGCCAGCTGGGTGACCTTGGGCTAGTCACAGCTTCTCGGAGCTCTCTCAGCCCCACCCACCTCACAGGGTGTTTGTTGTGAGGGGGGAAGGGCAAGGAGATTGTCAGCCCCTTTGAGTCTCCTACAGGAGAGAAAGGGGGGATATAAATCCAAACTCTTCTTCTTCTTCCACTAAGCCACGGCCCCTTCCCACGAACGCACTTTAGTGAACATTTTCGAGCAGATTTTGCCATTTCACGAGCTAGAACCGGGGTCTGCCACCTGCGGCTCTCCAGATGTTCGTGGACTACAATTCCCATCAGCCCCTGCCACCATGGCCATACTGGCAGGGGCTGATGGAAATTGTAGTCCATGAACATCTGGAGAGCCGCAGGTTGCAGACCCCTGAGCTAGAATCGAATCTAGCTGCAGAGTGGAAGGAAAGCGTATTAGCGTCTGTTTAGAGACGTCTGGCCACGAAGGAAAGGCTCAGTTAAGAAGAAAGGAGGCAGGCAAGCAAAATCACCTGTTTCCAGTTTGCATGGTTTTGTTTGGATGAGGTTTGAATCATTTTTTAAAAAAAACTAAACTGTGAACATTGGATCGGCAGCCGAGTCCGGGAGGAGGTCAGTCGTACCCACTGGAACAAAATATCCTTGTTCCGAAAGGAAGGCGTCCTTGCTGACTGGGCACGTGGTGTGTCCTTTCTCAAGGTCAAGGAGGCCTGTTGGGCCTGCAAGCGGAAACAGCTTAGAGAAGGAGCCTTGAAACTGGCTGTCTTTGGTTCTTCTATTCAGCAGCTAAACTCTTTCCTTTATTAAGGCAAAAACGTTGTGCACCAGATGAGCGTGAGCCTCGAAGACTTGTACAACGGAACCACACGGAAGCTGGCGCTCCAGAAGAACGTGATCTGCGACAAGTGCAAAGGTAAACAGCCCAGTCTTCGTAAACCTTGCTCTCTGAATTCTGTAGAAACTACAGAGCATATGTTATTAAAGTGTCTCCTTTATGAGGAGGCAAAGGAAAAAATGCCTGTCACATCCACTACACAAAATGACATATTGTTCTGATAAAGTTTGTTGTGAAAAACTATTACAAGATAAGAAGGAGCATATTACTAAATGGGTAGCAAAATTCTGTCTGTTCATTATGAAAAAGAAAAAAATGATCTGAATATGGCGTCCCCCTTAGATATTTTTGTTTTGTTTAGTATTTTTATGCTGTTTGGTGAGTTTACAAAGTAGAATGATATATAGATGGATAGTGCTGGAATACGGGAGAGAGATCTGCATTCTTGTTTTGTTGTAGGTATTTTGGAGATTTGCATTTTATCTGGTCATTGACTGTAAATAAAGTCTTCTTCTTCAGTCTTCGTAAACAAATAACATTTGAAAGAATGTGAACCCCTCTTCCTCTCACTTGGGTGTCGTTTCTTTTGGGGTGGTTTTCTCACTTAAAAAAATCTTGTTCTAGTTGGCTGAACTGTCAAACAAACCGTAATTCAGCTTATAGTCAAAAGTTCTTACCACCAGAATCAACTCACTGTTGTGGGTTTTCTGGGCTGTGTGGCCACGGTCTGGTAGTTTTCGGTGCTAACGTTTTGCCCGCATCTGTGGCTGGTTTCTTCAGAGGCACGTCACGGTCAGGTGTGACGCTGCCATGGAGAGATACGTATCTTACTGTCTACACTACAGGCTCAGTTCAAGAGGCCTGCCTTCGGTGAGGCCGGCCGCGGATTGGCTGCCCCGTTATGAGCCCCCTCCGTCTGTTACCACCCTGATATGGTGTATGCTTGCCATCTTGGACGTCGTTCCCCTCCCAGCCTTAGGTCCAGGCGCCAGTATTATGAGTATTATGGGTCTTAACAGGTTGTTTTAGGATTTGATGTGCTGCTTACGTTTTTAATGGGGGTTTTAACTGTATTTTAACTGTTGTAATTTATGGCCCCTTCCGCACATGCAGAATAATGCGCTTTCAATCCGCTTTCAGTGCTCTTTGTAGCTGCGCAAAATAGCAAAATCCGCTTGCAAACCGTTGTGAAACTGGATTGAAAACACATTATTCTGTGTGTGCAGAAGAGGTCTATAATTGTTGTAAACCGCCTAGAGCCTTCCTGGGATTAGGTGGTCTAAGAAATCTAAACAATGAATGAACGAACGAACGAACAAACGAATGCATAAATGAATGAATGAATGATTGATTGATTGATTGATTAAATAAATAAATAAATAAATAAATAAATAAATAAATAAATAAATAAGAGCATATGAGCAGCCGGGATCCTGTTAACCGAAGACTTGGTCAGTTTCGTTTGCCGTTTCCCGAACTGTGTACAAACACGCCTCGACTTGTTTCAATCGCCTTCTGCCTGTTTGCAAATGAGTTGGACCTGTGTAACTTTTCAGGCTGACACAGTTAACAGTTGTCAGCAGATGCTGCCTGCTGCCTGCTCAGTTAATGCATATTTTGGAGCCCTTCCGGGATGGCCGGGGTATAAATCGAAGAATAAAATAAAAATCAATAAAAATAACATTTTGACAAGACTGCCTCGCTTCACCACTGAAGTTGAGATTCAGTCGTCCGGTTTGGCGCACGTGATGAATGACTATTTCTCCTCCCCCCAGGCTATGGCGGAAAGAAAGGGGCCGTGGAGAAGTGCCCCATCTGCAAAGGGCGTGGGGTGCAAGTGATCGTCCAGCAGATCGGGCCGGGCATGGTGCAGCAAATCCAGACGGTCTGCCCCGAATGCAAAGGCCAAGGCGAGCACATCAACCCCAAGGACAGGTGTGTCACCTGCAGCGGCAACAAGGTGGTGCGAGAGAAAAAGATCTTAGAAATTCACATCGACAAAGGTGAGTAAAGAGCCTTCATTCATTTGACTGCTTTGAAACGTCTTTCATGCCGCCCTTCTCGCCTGGCCGTGATCGTAAATGACACTCAGATAATTAAAGAATGGAATGTTGAAACAGTTAAAATTGTAACATTATGAACATATAAGTAATGCCAGGAGGGCCAGTAAGAAAAAGTGTTTGGATTTACATCCCCCCTTTCCCTCCTGTAAGGAGACTCAAAAGGGCTTACAATCTCCTTTCCCTCCCCTCCCCCTCCACAACAAGCACCCTGTGAGGTGGGTGGGGCTGAGAGAGCTCCGAAGAACTGTGACTAGCCCAAGGTCATTCAGCTGGCGTGTGCTGGAGTGCACAAGCTAATCTGGTTCTCCAGAGAAGCCTCCACAGCTCAAGTGGCAGAGTGGGGAATCAAACCCGGTTCTCCAGATTAGAGCGCACCTGCTCTTAACCACTACACCACGCTGGCTCCCAGTAACCATTACTGGAGGTTCTCAGACAATACAAAAAGTCTTCACCTCCTGTCAAAAGTCACCAGTAGAGGGAGCCAAATTAATTTTCCAGGAGTGGAGTCCAGATTTTTGGCGAGCCAC
Source organism: Sphaerodactylus townsendi (assembly GCF_021028975.2). NCBI lineage: Eukaryota > Metazoa > Chordata > Lepidosauria > Squamata > Sphaerodactylidae > Sphaerodactylus > Sphaerodactylus townsendi. The sequence continues at coordinate 10,727,082 of NC_059441.1, forward strand.
CTTTTTCTGGTGGTTTTTCTTGGGGGGGGCTTTGGTTTCTCAAGAACGCCAGCTTAGTTGAGAAGGCTTACGACGCGTACTGGACTTTGTTCTGTGTCCCCCCCTAGGCATGAAAGACGGCCAGAAAATAGTGATTCACGGAGAAGGCGATCAAGAACCCGACCTGGAGTCCGGAGACGTCATCATTGTTCTAGATCAGAAAGATCACCCCGTGTTCCAGAGGAGAGGCCAAGACCTGATTATGAAAATGAACATCCAGCTCACCGAGGCCTTGTGCGGTTTCAAAAAGACCATCGAGACGTTGGATGAGAGGGTCCTGGTCATAACCTCCAAACCAGGTAAGGTTGGTGGCTAGTTTGAAAAGTACCTTGGGGTTTTAGAAAGGTCGTGTCTGTCTGTCTGTCTGTCATTTTATTTATTTATAGATTTATAACCTGCGCTTCCCAATAGGGCTATCTATCTATCTATCTATCTATCTATCTATCTATCTATCTATCCATCCATCCATCCATCCATCCATCCATCCATCCATCCATCCATCCATCCATCCATCCATCCATCCATCCATCCATCCATCCATCCATCCATCCATCTATCCATCTAGCATCTCTCTATCTCTCATCTCTCTATCATCTCTCTCTCTCTCTCTCTCTCTCTCTATCTACCTATCTATCAATCATCTCTATCTATCTCTATCATCTATCTGTCTACCTATCTGTCTATCAATCTATCTATCTTATTTAAAATGTGTCCTTCAAGTATGAAATTCTTTTTCAAACAGGGGAGATAATAAAACACGGAGACCTCAAATGCATCCGCAACGAGGGAATGCCAGTTTACAAAAATCCGCTGGAAAAGGGCGCTCTGATCATACAATTTTTGGTAAGTAAAAATGTCAGGCGACTTAGTCTTAAAGGATCCAGGCAGCGAACTGGCGTACCCGGGAGCTTTATGATTAGGGCAAGGGGTGAAAATTACATCTGGCTACATGCCGGCATCATATCTGGGCAAAAATATGGAAGAGGTGCCACCACGTTGATGCTTTGGGTATTACCAGCTAGCTCCTAGAAATTGCTTAACGTCTGATGGGTTTTTGCTCAAGACGAATGAGAAATTTGACTCTTCTGCCTCATGAATGGAGTTTGCATTTATACCCCGCCTTTCTCTCCTGTAAAGAGTCTCAAGGTGGCTTGCAAGCTCCTTTCCCTTCCTCTCCCCGCAACAGACACTTGGTGAGGCCGGTGGGGCTGCCTCAGGAATGTTGGGAGTTTGGATTTCCAGCACTGAGCCGGGGTCTTGTCTACATGGCTGTTTCCAGCCTCAGGGCAGACTCTGGATTGCCACATTTTCTTAGTGTTCTCAGTTTGGCTGGCCTTTCATTTGGGGTTTGCTGGAAGACAGTATGTCAGCAGCTGCGTGTTCCTGCATGGCAGGGGGTTGGACTTGATGGCCCTCGGGGGGTCTCTTCCGACTCCCATGATTCTAATTTTCCCTGGTGGTGGTGATCTGGGCTGAGGAGTGAGGTCGCAAAGCGTTCGTTGATGCTTTATGCTGGGTGTACAAAGCTTTTACGGGAAATAATGATAATTAGGGGATAATTAGGAAAGGAGCTGATAATAAAACTGAAAGCGTTGTCATGCCCTTATATAAAGCAGTGGTGCGACCGCACTTGGAGTACTGTGTCCAGTTCTGGTCGCCACATCTCAAAAAGGATATTGAGGAGATAGAAAAAGTGCAGAGAAGGGCAACGAGGATGATTGAGGGACTGGAGCACCTTCCTTATGAGGAGAGGCTGCAGCATTTGGGACTCTTTAGTTTGGAGAGGAGACGTCTGAGCGGGGATATGATTGAAGTCCATAAAATTATGCATGGGGTAGAAAATGTCGACAGAGAGAAATTTTTCTCTCTTTCTCACCATACAAGAACCAGGGGGGCATTCATTGAAAATGCTGGGGGAAGAATTAGGACTAATAAAAGGAATCACTTCTTCACGCAACGTGTGATTGGTGTTTGGAATATGCTGCCACAGGAGGTGGTGGTGGCCACTAACCTGGATAGCTTTAAAAAGGGCTTGGACAGATTGATGGAGGAGAAGTCAATCTCTGGCTCCCAATCTTGATCCTCCTTGATCTCAGATTGCAAATGCCTTAGCAGATCAGGTGCTCGGGAGCAGCAGCAGCAGCAGAAGCCCCTTGCTTTCACCTCCTGCAGGTGAGCTCCCAAGGGCACCTGGTGGGCCACTGCGAGTAGCAGAGTGCTGGACTAGATGGACTCTGGTCTGATCCAGCAGGCTAGTTCTTATGTTCTTATAAGACTCGCGTAGATCTTCTCTGTCAAGTCGCCCGTCTTCCGTTGCAGGTGATATTCCCGGAGAAGAATTGGCTTCCAGAGGAGCGGCTACCTCTGCTAGAAGTCCTGCTGCCGCCCCGGGAAGAAGTCCTGATCACAGATGACATGGATCAAGTCGACCTTGTCGAATTTGATGCGAGGGAACAGTCTCACCGCAAGTACCGGGAAGCTTACGAAGAGGACGAGGAGGGCCCTCGGACCGGGGTGCAATGCCAGACCTCTTAAGCACGGAGATATTTCAGGGACTTGTGAGTTCGGCCGCCTTTTGGAGGCGATCATGAATTGCTGTGCATTGTTTTGAAAGGAAACGCTTCCATGATGCCTTGTTCCATGTTGAAGGACTGGTGTGTGTGTGTGTGTTTAATTTAAGGAAGGGTGCCATGGCGCATCCGAAAACCCCCAAGAGGCATCAAGCCCGCTATTTATGTATCTCTGGCAGCTTCGATAACAATATTTCACTTGAAGCTGTCACTGTTCCTGGAAGTTATTCCTTGAAATAAAACTTGAGGACCATTCGTGTGTGGTGTGAACATTCAGGGGAGGGGGATGGACCAGAGATCACCTGTGATGTCCGCCCAGAGCAAAATGATATAGTGATCTAGTGCCCCCTGGCAGTGTGGCGGAGGAAGAGATGGCTGGTTTCAGGGGAACGCTGAAAACAGTTAGTGGAATCTGTTCAGAAATACGGCAGTGGCGTAGGAGGTTAAGAGCTCGTGTATCTAATCTGGAGGAACCGGGTTTGACTCCCCGCTTCGCCGCCTGAGCTGTGGAGGCTTATCTGGGGAATTCAGATTAGCCTGTATACTCCCACACACGCCAGCTGGGTGACCTTGGGCTAGTCACAGCTTCTCTGAGCTCTCTCAGCCCCACCTACCTCACAGGGTGTTTGTTGTGAGGGGGGAAGGGCAAGGAGATTGTCAGCCCCTTTGAGTCTCCTGCAGGAGAGAAAGGGGGGATATAAATCCAAACTCTTCTTCTTCTTCTTCTTTATTGGATACAACGGTCATTGGTGGAAAAAGCTCACCATAAAATCAGCTTAAATCTTACAGGCACACGAAGAGATGTAATAGTCTCAAAAAAAAAAGAATCTTGGCCTCGCCCCTAAAAGCAGGTATTATTATTAGAGGTGCTGAGGGGCCACCACCAAAAATGCCCTGTCTGCATTCCCCAGGCTGCGAGGCAAAGAGCTAGTCTTGAGAAAGAGGGTCTCCATGTCATGGGCAGTGCCAGAGGCAATTAGTTCTTCAGTTTCTCCAGCCCCAAGCCCTTTAGGGCCCCGAAAGAGAAGACCCAGCGCTCGGAACGATGCCCAGAAAACGAGGTCAATCAACACAAGAGCCTTCAGCCAAAAATGTATACCGTATATACTCGCGTATAAGTCGACCCGCATATAAGTCGAGGCACCTCATTTTACCACAAAAAACTGGGAAAACTTATTGACTCGCGTATAAGTCGAGGGTGGGAAATGCAGCAGCTGCTGGTAAATTTCAAAAATAAAAATAGATGCCAATAAAATTACATCAATTGAGGCATCAGTAGGTTAAATGTTTTTGAATATTTATTTCAAAGAAAAACAGTAAACTGGCTCTGTAAGTGGAAAAGAGGGTCAACAAGAACAATATGGTATCAACAATAACTTTAAAAGTACAAAAACCTTAGCTCAACCAGCAACCAAGCTAAAACACAAGAGTTAAAATCCTCCAAAACTGGATTCCTCATCATCATCAGTATGCCCAAATGTAACCCAACTTGGATTTTAAGAGGGATATTATCAGAAATGGAAAATCTACTATTAGCTTCCATTGTAAACAATGGGGGATGGGGCATCCCCTTTGGGGGTCAATAACCTTGGATCCCCTGACCCAAACTTCACCAAACCTGGCTGGTATCATAAAGAGACTCTCCTGATGAGACCAGCCAGGTTTGGTGAAGTTTGGTTCAGAGGGTCCAAAGTTATGGACCCTCAAAAGGGTAGCCCCATCTACTAATAGCTCCCATTGAAAACAATGGGGAATGGGGGCACCTCATTTGGGGGTCCATAACTTTGGACCCCCTGAACCAAACTTTACCAAACTTGGCTGGTATCATCAGGAGAGGCTTCTGAGGGTACCCTGAAATTTTGGTGCCACTAGCATAAAAACTGCGTCCCCTGCTGGCCGGCAAAGTAAAAACACACAAAAAATTTAATAACCCGCATATAAGTCGAGGGGAGCTTTTTCAGCATTAAAAATGTGCTGAAAAATTCGACTTATACATGAGTATATACGGTATATACAGAAAGAATTTATGAATCATAGTTTACAACTAATTTGGACTTCCGAGTTTCCCTTCAAGAGCTGATCAAAATACCCTACCGGAAGTTTTATTTACTTTTGTACTTTAAAAAAAAGAAGACGACAAAACAGCAAAAGTCATACAAATTTAGGTCAAAGCCGACCACGCTCTTTTTCTGTCGTCGTTTCGAGACAGGAAGGCTTCACTTGACGTTGGAAAAAAGGATTCCCAAAACAGACACAGCGGCGGTCTAGCAACGATCCTTGCTCAATTCCGTGTGCCGCCTTCCAAGTCCAACCAGGCTGGGAGGAGGGGGAGAGCTCAAATTGGACAGTCGTAAATGTGGATTTCCTGGTCGTCGCCCACTGACACGATTTTGGAGCCATCTTCACTATACTGCACGCCCCAAACCTGCAAAACACACAAGGGTCTACTGGTGCACGACGTGCCCCCTTTGGTAAACGTCACTGGCTGCCCATTCTGCTCCTTAAAACGCACATTATAAAAAGCAGCTTCATACGGCTGCGTTTTGTTCTTGACGCCCTGTCGGCAGAGGGAGAAAGCCAGCCGGATTTACACTTTCTCCTTTTACCGTTACAAAATTAGAAACCTTTGCTGCTGTCCTGTGTCCCTCTGAGCAGGATAGATAAAGGTGCTGGCAGAGCACGACCGGAGGACTCAGATTCTTTCCAAGAAACCTTTCAGCTAAATATCTATAAGTTCATCTCTGTATGCACAATACAGCCTGCCCTGTGCCCAAGCCCATATTTGGGCGTCTTAGTTGATAGTTCCATGGGAATGTCAACTCAATGCATGGCAGCTGTGAAAAAGGCAAACTCTATGCTGGGCATCATTAGGAAAGGAATTGAGAATAAAACTGCAAAGATTGTCATGCCCTTATATAAAGCAGTGGCGCGACCGCACTTGGAGTACTGTGTTCAGTTCTGGTCGCCGCATCTCAAAAAGGATATTGAGGAGATAGAAAAAGTGCAGAGAAGGGCAATGAGGATGATTGAGGGACTGGAGCACCTTCCTTATGAGGAGAGGCTGCAGCGTTTGGGACTCTAGTTTGGAGAGGAGACGGCTGAGGGGGGATATGATTGAAGTCTATAAAATTATGCATGGGGTAGAAAATGTTGACAGAGAGAAATGTTTCTCTCTTTCTCACAATACTAGAACCGGGGGCATCCATTGAAAATGCTGGGGGGAAGAATTAGGACTAATAAAAGGAAACACTTCTTCACGCAACGTGTGATTGGTGTTTGGAATATGCTGCCACAGGAGGTGGTGATGGCCACTAACTTGGATAGCTTTAAAAGGGGCTTGGACAGATTGATGGAGGAGAAGTTGATCTATGGCTACCAATCTTGATCCTCCTTGATCTGAGATTGCAAATGCCTTAGCAGACCAGGTGCTCGGGAGCAGCAGCAGCAGCAGGCCATTGCTTTCACCTCCTGCATGGGAGCTCCCAAAGGCACCTGGTGGGCCACTGCAAGTAGCAGAGAGCTGGGCTAGATGGACTCTGGTCTGATCCAGCTGGCTTGTTCTTATGTTCTTATGGCATGCTTCCAGAATAAGGCACTTGGAAGATATTAATCCCACTGCCAGACTTGCACACAAAAGCATGAAGTGAGTCAAGTTAAAATATTTGGATCAGAAATATTAAGAGGACCGAAGGCTGGAAATCCCCCCCACCCAAATTTCCAGGATTCGTGAGCACATTTTTAAGCCCCAAGGGTAGCTGAGAGGGTCCAGGAATTCATGAGAAAGAATGGTTCCAGGACTCAGAGCCATTCCAGAAAAGGGAGGTTTCGGGCACCTTTCCTTGCTGCAGGAAAGCCACACTGACCCAGCTAAATGTGCCCTCTGATACCACACGACATGCAAGCCAGTAGTTTCCAATCACTAACTCCTTCATATATGATCAAGGCTTGTAGTTCTACCCAATCGCAAGCATATAATTTGCCAAGCAAATTTCAACTGAAAACACAAGACAAGTGGAAGAAAACGCTAGGATCCCAAAAGGAAGATAATGCAAAATTTATTATGAGGAACCACTAGATATTTCTGTTTGAGGAGAGCATCTTTTACGGCGCCCTCTTCCCACTGTGGTCCAGAAATGCCACTCCTGGGGGAAATGGGACTCCCACCCGTTCAGGGAACAGAATGAGGAGGGAGTTTTAACAAGAAGGAAGAGCTGGGGGGGGGGGGGGAATCCCCCACGCGCGCACACACAGCCACAGAAATTTACTGTGAGTTTCAAGCCTGTTGCGTTCCCATGGGAACCAAAGCTACCCACGCTCATTGCAAAGTTCTTCACCTACCTGGTCCTGGTGATCGTAGAAGGTGTGAACGCAAGTCCTCGAGGGCACGTCCCAAACCTTCACGCTTTTATCAGACGAGCTGGAAAAAGACGGGCCAGGCTGTCTCAGAATCTCTACAGGTGACACGTCTTGCAACGCAAGTTTATCCTTTATAAATGTCAATATTTACCTCCCCTAATATTTAACAGATCTTACACGTTCTTAAGAGCTTAGAGCAGAGTTAGTATTTGGAAGGGAGACCACCAAGAAATACCAGATCGCTACACAGAAGTAGCCAATAGCAAACCACCTGCTGTGATTTGATGGCCAAACAAAAGAAGTTTCAAACCTCGTGGCATACCACCATCTAGGGTTTGGGTTTTTTTGCATGGAACCAACTCATATATCCTACTGCAGTGATGGCGAACCTATGGCACGGGTGCCAGAGGTGGCACTCGGAGCCCTCTCTGTGGGCACACGCACATAGAGTTCATCATGTGGGGGGCGGAAAATCACCCCCCCACACACACATCTAGGCTGGCCTGGGCCACTGAGAACGACGTGAGCGCACCGTGGTGAGCAGGGAGGACTTGGCTGGTGGGCCTGGTGCCTGTGCTCCAGGTGTCTGCTACTCAAGGGGGGTGGGCGCAGAGGAGGCAGAGATGCTAGAGAGGCACAGAGCGGTGCGCGCGGGACTTGCTGGAGGCTAGAGCAGGCTGGCCCCTGCTCAAGCGGGTGGGGCAGAGGAAGACGGAGCCAACCGGTTTTTTCTAAACTAAAACCTTAGCATTCAGATTGAATTGCCGTGTTGGCACTTTGCAATAAATAAGTGGGGTTTGGGTTGCCATTTGGGCACTCCGTCTCAAAAAGGTTTGCCATCACTGTCCTACTGTGTACTATCCAGAGGTTGTTCAAGAAGTACAAGTGAGAATGTAAGACACTGCCCAAAATCCCAGACCCAGAGGAAACCAACGAAGGTCAACAAGCTACATACCTGGAAACAAAATGGGTGTCGTCGGGACAAAACGCAACGTTTAACACCCAGGATCCGTGACCACTCAGCGTGGCTGCCAGGTTGGCGTGCTGCCTGTGGAATTCAGAAACAGGATCCAATTTAGTAGAAGAGTCTGGATTTATATCCCCCCTTTCTCCTCCTGTAAGGAGTCTCAAAGGGGCTTACTATCTCCTTTCCCTCCCTCTCCTCATGACAGACACCCTGTGAGAGAGCTCCGAAGAACCGTAACTAGCCCAAGGTCACCCAGCTGGCCTGTGCTGGAGTGCACAAGCTAACCTGGTTCACCAGATAAGCCTCCAGTAGCAGAGCAGGGAATCGAACCCAGTTCTCCGTATTAGAGTGCACCTGCTCTTAACCACTACACCACGCTGGCTCTTGTGTGGTAGTTGCCCAGAAAACACTAGAAGCTTCTCATGGGCAACACTACGAAAAGATAGGAACAAAATCCACCAGACCACGGCCACATGGCCCATAAAACCCACCAGAACCAGCTTAGCCATTGTTAATAAGTCTCCATGAACCACACCCACAATGGCGTGCCATGTATATTCGAGATAACTAAGATCCCGTAGCTCAGACCTGGGCATTATACGGCCCGCGGGGGTCATCTGGCCTGCCGGATGACCCTGACTGGCCCCCCTGCCTTGTTGGGGAGTGAGGTGCCTTTGAAAGCCCCGCAGAAGCCGGTTGCCTTGGCTGCCGGCTTCTGCGAGGCTTTCAAAAGCGCCTCGCCCCCCTGCCTTGCTGGGGAGCGAGGCGTCTTTGAAAGCCCCGCAGAAGCCGGTTGCCTTGGCTGCCGGCTTCTGCGGGGCTTTCAAAAGCGCCTCGCCCCCCTGCCTTTTGGCCCGGCCCTCCGCAATATTTTCTGTTTCTTTTGCGGCCCCATGGAAAAAACAATTGCCCACCCCTGCCATAGCTAGATCTAATTTTGGGGATCCTCTGCTGAACTCATTTTATGAATCATGCATTTCTTTTTAATCGAGAGGAAAGGGGAGAAGGGGAATTGTTACTCACACGTCATAAATTTTGATGTAGCCGTCATCCGAGGCGGTTACCAGCAGCTGGGAGTCTGGAGAGAACGTGAGGGAACGAATGGGCATAGCGTGGCCTGAAAGACAAGAGGAAAACTGTCTTTGTCTTCATCCGGTTCACGTTTACCTAGTCAGATGCTGCATCGCTGCAGATCTGGCTGCCCAAACTTCTCTCCTACCAGAACAGGCAAGGAAAACACAAACAGAAACGGCAGAGGGAAAAAGAGAGATCGAGAGTCTCTCTCTCACGCATACACACAACTCTTTTATTGGCATAAAATACGTACATGAAATACATACGTCACATTAGAGAATCACAGGATATAAAATAAGATACAACAAATAATAAAAAAAATTTAAATGCATTTAAATCTTTTCGTGGCGTAATTTTAAGGCCCAGCTTAAAACTTTTGCCTCATTCTCCGTTACATCGCTGATGGATAAAAAGAGAACTTTTATTTATTGTGTTAGGTTTTATTAGGTTTGTACCCCCACCCCACACAGGCAGCAACTCTAGTCAAAAAGAAAGGAGACTGAACAGCCAAAGAAGACAGGATTTAGCCCTTACCTTCCAACGTGTGCAGAAGTTTTCCCGTTGCAATGTCAAAAATATTGATAATACCATCAATCGCTCCACTGGCTAAATATTTTCCATCTGGGCTCTGCAAACGACAGAAGAAGTTCAGTTATAATAACTGGTTTTCTCTGCCAACCACTGGTATAACAACATACCACACAGATGCAGAGAAACCCAACAATATAAACCTCCCCTGGGCTTTGCCTGGACCAATGGATTTCTTTCTGGGAAACAGAGGGATAAAGCCTCTTATCAACCAAAGTAGACAATACTAGTCTGGTTTCGGTATAAGATAGTTTTACATTCTTAAGGGCATACATGGCTGCTTTTGTTTACTTCATGTATACTCTTCCCCAATGGGGACCAAAAACACATCATTCTTCTATCCTCCATGTTATCCTTACAACAGCCCTATGAGGTAGGTTAGACTGAGAGGGTCAGACTGGCCCACAGTGATCCAGCAAGCAGAACAAAGATTGGAACCTGGAGTCTCCCAAATTCTAGACCAGTGCTCTAACCATTACACCACACTGGCTCTCGTATTTTTTTCCTTCCAGAATGGAGGCCTAGGGTCCAATCACCTCTCTAATATTAAAACTAAAACAATTTAATGGGGGGCACTGGAACAATGTAAACTGCCCTGAACCCAAAGGGGGAGGGGTGGTATAAATAGAAGAAAAGTTTGAATTTATAAGAAGAAGAAGAGTTTGGATTTATATCCCCCCTTTCTCTCCTGCAGGAGACTCAAAGGGGCTTACAATCTCCTTTCCCTCCCCCCTCACAACAAACACCCTGTGAGGTAGGTGGGGCAGAGAGAGCTCCGAGAAGCTGTGACTAGCCCAAGGTCACCCAGCTGGCGTGTGTGGGAGTGCACAGGCTAATCTGAATTCCCCAGATAAGCCTCCACAGCTCAGGCGGCAGAGTGGGGAATCAAACCCGGTTCCTCCAGATCAGATACACGAGCTCTTAACCTCCTTCGCCACTGCTGCTGCCTTTCTCTCCTGTAAAGCGTCTCAAGACATCTTACAAAAAGCCTTTTCCCTTTCTCTCCCCACAACAGACACCTTGTGAGGCAGGTGGGGCTGAGAGCGTTCTGGGAGAACTGGGACTAGCCCAAGGTTACCCAGCGGGAGTGTAGGAGTGGGGAAACAAACCTGACTCACCAGTTAAGGTTCTGCCACTCAGGTGGAGGAGTGGGGCATCAAACCCGGGTTCTCCGGATTAGAGTCCACCTGCTCTCAACCACGACACCACGCTGGTGCACCCAATAAAACAAAAATAAACTATACGGGAAAAACAAAGGCTGGAACGAAGAACAATGAAAGAAAGTAGGAATGGAAGGAAGAGACGGAACCCCCAACTTGTGACACAAGGAGCACCCAAACGGGACTCTTACGTATGCAATGCTAAGGATGAATTTGCCTCTGGTGTCCAAGGAGTATTCCTTTTTCCCAGTCTCCACGCCAAAAATGTTCACTTTCCCTATGTGACTTCCTGTGGCCACATACTGGGAATCGGGAGAAAAGGCCAGCGACCAGGCATCCACTGCAGAGAAAGAAGACCAAGAAATGGGCCAGATCTTTCCAGCTCTGCCATCACGCTCAAACTTAAAAAAAAAAAAAAAACCCACCTTTAATGTGTTAATTTGTTGATTCAATCTCTCAGCCCCCAAACAACCAGATTTCAAACAGGTGAACAGAAGCCCTTACCGGGTCCGGCGTCTATCGACCTGATCTGCTTGCCTGTCTCCAAGTCCCAAAGGCGAATGTGGGCATCCAGGGAGCTGGAAGCCGCGACAGTTCCGGTGTGGCTAATATTGACCGAGACCACCCCCAGCTGGTGGCCCTCCAAAGTCCACTTGAGGTCCAGCTTTTCGCCGTTCCTTTGCGAGAATCAGAGCAAACCGAACTTTAAAATAAGTAAGCGGAGTCCTATTCCCACTCAATACAGTTGTAAAATCGTCCGCCTTCAGTTCACCTTCCTCGCTGCTCAGTCCATCTTGGTTTTCGTTTCCCAACTACCTCCCCTCAACCCTTGAACTGCACGCTTATTTCTTAAAAGGCGGAGTCGTCGTATATGCATTCTAGCCAGAGGTGGGATCCAGCAGGTTCTCACAGGTTCCCGAGAGTGGGTTACTAATTATTTGTGTGTGCCAAGAGGGGGATACTAATTGGTGATTTTGCCACGTGATTTCTGCCTTAGTTACGCCCCTCCTCTCAGCAGTAGCGCGCAGAACTTGAAGCAGTCTAGCACAGGGGTAGGGAACCTGCGGCTCTCCAGATGTTCAGGAACTACAATTCCCATCAGCCTCTGTCAGCATGGCCAATTGGCCATGGTGGTAGGGGCTGATGGGAATTGTAGTTCCTGAACAGCTGGAGAGCCGCAGGTTCCCTACCCCTGGTCTAGCAGGAGGTGCACCGGGGTGCGTGGCAGCCTGCGCCTGCGTGCATTCGTTTCCCGCCCAAGGACCGGCGCAGCGGCTGCGTCCTTGCCACAGCCCCGCCCAGGAATGCCCAGTCATGCCCCCGTCGTGCCCCGCCCAACCCCATTGGCACTACGCCACAGTTTGAATCCCACCACCATGGGAACCTGTTACTAAAATTTTTGGATCCCACCACTGATTCTAGCTGAGCTCCACACATGTGCACGCAAGCTGGTCAATCCCCACGTTCCGAGGATTTTCTCCCACCTCTTTCTTTTTGTGGAACTCACCATTTCCAGACTTTCACCAAGTCGTCCAAGGAGCCAGAGATGACTGTCTCGGTGGTGTCGTTTCGGTTTTTGCCCCAGGCCACCGACCAGATTGCGTCATCGTGTGCTGGGAAGGGATTCCAAAACGGAACATATTTAACTGCACTGAGTTGTCTGATCTTGTACATTCAGTTGAGCTATCCGATGAAAATACTTTTTGGAAAAGAACACAACTCTGTGCATCTGTTAGCCTGCGTGCCATCTTTGCTGACCTCCTCTCCAGGGGGAATTTTCCAAGTCTCTGGAGCTACAGTGGAGTTCACCCCCAGAGGCACCCCTGCAAAAAGAGGCTTGTTTCCCTATACCCCAGCCCACACAATGCTAATTCCTATGTGGACTGATTTAGGTTTCACTGGAAAATAAGGACTCGGACTGTAATTCCCTCATCCACCGTCTGCTATCTGACACCCATTCCAACCCCTGGTTTTCCATAATTGAAGAAAAAAATGGCCTCTATTGGACTGTCAGTGGATTCGCTTTGCCCTTTGTCCTACTCAGAAGGTTATAGGAAATTAAAAGGTCAACTACTGAATAGAGAGTTCTCTGCCCTAATCACCGCAGCCAAGAAAACGTGCCCCCCCCCCCCCGTGTATTTTTCTCTCCCATTTGAATGGGGCCACTTGGCACACTACCTGTATTGCTTAGTAAACCCTGTTCAAAGGAGAGCCATAATGCTCGCCAGGTTTAATGTTATGCCTTCTGCCTTGTTACATGGCAGATTTAATAAGCAAGAAAAGGCTAAAAGATTGTGCCCATGTAACGATGGCTCAGTTGAATCTCTGGCCCACCAATGACTTCACTGTCTCAGATTCAAGGAAATCAGATCCAAGTATGTGCATCTCACTCCTTTACATTTACCCCATCTCCCCGATTTAATTAGATTACACTACTTGTTGGACAACCCTGATCCTTCTCTCTGTATGATAGTGGCAGACTTTCTCCTGGAAATTACTAAATGCCAGTAGATTTCCTTCGTCCTAACATGTATATCCTGTATTGTATATGCTTTTTAATCTGTTTTTATTATTGTTGTACTGCTGTCTATGCCAATAAAGGCTTGCTTCACAAAAAACTGCACTAAGTTGTCTGATCTTGTACATTCAGTTGAGCTATCCGATGAAAATACTTTTTGGAAAAGAACACAACTCTGTGCACCTGTTAGCCTGCGTGCCATCTTTGCTGACCTCCTCTCCAGGGGAAATGTTCCAAGTCTCTGGAGCTACAGTGGAGTTCACCCCCAGAGGCACCCCTGCGAAAAGAGGCGTGTTTCCCTATACCCCAGCCCACACAATGCTAATTCCTGTGCGGCCTGATTTAGATTTCACTGGAACATAAGGCAGGCCTACTTCACAAAGGCACCTCTTCACATCTACGATGCAGAGGAAGAGAGATTTCGAACAAGATTTGCAGCCATAAGAACAGAAACATCTTCTCACCTTGTTCTTGCTTGAAGAGAATACTGTACTGAAAAGGGGGAGAAAGAGGGATCAATCATTATAAAGTAAGGGACGTGTATTCAGGTGTTAAGTGATCAAAACAAGAATCCCCAGTGGCTCCAGTCCTTAAACCATTAAGCCAAAATTTAAATGTTAGTGACAGCTGGTATGATTTTTAAAAAACTTAGTTGCTATTCCAGTGCAAGAAAAATCAGGAAGGGGGGGGGTGATTCTCAGAAGTTATTAATCTAACAGAGATCTTTACCAATCAGAAAAGTCACACACAGATTTTTCCACATGGGAACGTTCTGTGCCCATGCATCAAGCTTCCTCGTCTCAAATGAACGCCTTTGCCCACTAAATGAGAATTTTAATGGTCTTCTTCGACCTGCTTGAAATTTGGCAAGGAAGATCTTTGGGTGACGCGTGCAACGAATTTCATGTCAATTGAACAGGGAAGGGGAGGGCAATAAAGACCAAAAAAACGTGACTCCAATTGAAACAAACGAAGAAAAAAACCACGGGCGAACAGTTTAACAAAAATGTTCAAAGCGGGCAGAGAAAATGTGCACTAATCTCTACCAGGAAGTCCCAAAAGTGAATTGGGGAAAAAAGTAGAACTTACCTGCGTTGTCATTTCTTCATAGAGACTGAACAGGTGCAGCAAAGCTCTAGGGAGAAATAAAGAGAGGTTTGGTTTTAAAACACTCCCAGATCATTTAGAAATGCTCCCAGATCTTTTCGGTTCCCCACTAAGATACAAAAAAGACAGATGTTTTTAAGAAATGCAGATTTTTAGATCCTAAAGCAGAGAAGTGACCCTGTGCTGAAAGCGGTGAAATTAACATGACGATGAGCCGGCATAGGTGTCAAACTTGTGGCCCTCCAGATGTTATGGACTACAGTTCCCATCATCCCCTGCCAACATCATGCTGGCAGGGGATGAATTCAAGTCCTGTAACATCTGGAAGAACCCTAGATTGTTTACCATGAGCTAGAGGGACAGGAGAGGGACAGGAGAGGGAATGGCCTCCCATCTTATCTGCAATCTTCATTTAAGAAGCTTTATTGTGTTTTGTATCATCATCCCATGATCAGGAGGAAGAAGAAGGGGTTGCCAACTCCAGGATGGGAAATTCCTGGAGGCTTTGGGGTTAGAACCTAAAGAGGAGGGCAGGGAGCGCCCTGCCAAATGAGGCCACCCTCCAGAGCAGTCATTTTTTCCAGGGGAAATGACCTTTGTCGCTTGGGGGCTCCTTTACAATTCCGGGAGATCTCCAGGCACCACCTGGAGGTTGGCAAGCAGGGCATCTAAAACAACAAACCCATGCCGTCGCTATGGACACGAGGCCTAGCAGGCCTAGCCCAATCCGACGCCTCCCCAGGCGGCCGTTTCGCCCCCCAGCCCCGCTTCCTTCTCCCAGCCCCGCCACCGACTCCCTACCTGCTCCCAGCCGCCACCGGTCTTCTTTCCGCCCCGCAAAAGTGACGCCGCAGGTTGATGACGAACTGCCCGGCTGCCGTGACGCAGTTCTAAAGCGCCCTCCAAACTAGACTAAGGAGGCTCTTTGGCGCCCCCTAGTGGGCCACAGAGGCGTTGCACCCCCCTGCTAGCCGACTGCGCAGGCGCGTCCGACGCCGCTTGGAAAAAAGGAGGGGGGGGGAAGGAGGCGAGTTTGTGGGCCTTTTCTTGCCTCCCTGTTTTTTTAATCACATGCATTTGTAGGCTCCTGGGTGGCTCCTTCCCCTTGTCTTAAGAGCAAGTCACTCACCTTCATCCAGGTGAGTGAGGGGTTGGAAGGGGCTCGCTGCTTGCCTCTGCACAGCAAGAACATAAGAACATAAGAACAAGCCAGCTGGATCAGACCAGAGTCCATCTAGTCCAGCTCTCTGCTACTCGCAGTGGCCCACCAGGTGCCTTTGGGAGCTCACCTGCAGGAGGTGAAAGCAATGGCCTGCTGCTGCTGCTGCTGCTCCCGAGCACCTGGTCTGCTAAGGCATTTGCAATCTCAGATCAAGGAGGATCAAGATTGGTAGCCACAGATCAACTTCTCCTCCATCCAATCTGTCCAGAAGAAGCCCCCTTTTAAAGCTATCCAGGTTAGTGGCCATCACCACCTCCTGTGGCAGCATATTCCAAACACCAATCACACGTTGCGTGAAGAAGTGTTTCCTTTGATTAGTCCTAATTCTTCCCCCCAGCATTTTCAATGCATGCCCCCTGGTTCTAGTATTGTGAGAAAGAGAGAAAAATTTCTCCCTGTCAACATTTTCTACCCCATGCATAATTTTATAGACTTCAATCCTATCCCCCCTCAGACGCCTCCTCTCCAAACTAAAGAGTCCCAAACGCTGCAGCCTCTCCTCATAGGGAAGGTGCTCCAGTCCCTCAATCATCCTCATTGCCCTTCTCTGCACTTTTTCTATCTCTTCGATATCCATTTTGAGATGTGGCGCAGTAACCCTGGACTTCCTTGGCCATCTCCCATCCAAGCCCCAACCAGGGCCAATTCTGCTTAGGTTCTAAGTTTGGATGAGATCACGCTAACCTGGGCCAAAATGTTGCACTTGACCCTAAAAATCAGCCTTGCGGGTGCACTGTTCATCATTCTAATGATGACCACACCACACCATAAAGAAGGTTTTCACCGGTTGGGGGTCACCCCCCACCCCCACCCCCAATTCAGCTTTAAGTACATTTGGTGCTCTTTTAGGAGAGGGCCCAGCACTTTAAAATAAACAGGAGGATTACTTGCTCTTAATTTTCAGCATATCGAGTTCGCGGCGAGAAACCATCATCCTGATCAGCGTCTTGTCCCTGGTTCCTTTGCCCGTGCTGGCAGGGGCCGATGGGAATTGAAGTCCATTAACATCTGGAGTGCCTATTCTATAATGTGATGGTGACTTTGAGATGACATGGTACAAACATTTGTTCCTTGGTCGTAGTGGGGGGAGGGTGGCCTTGGGTTGTGGGGCCCCCCACAAAACTCAGCTTTTACACCGGGCTCCATTTTCCCTAGCTATGCCTCTGCCGGCATATAACAAGTTTTAAATACCATAATGCTAAGAATAATACAAAACAATGCACCAGCATTTACACATTTTAAATACAACAATACTAAGAATAATGCAAAACCTTGCACCAGCGTATAACAAGTTTTAAATACAACAGTACGAAGAATAATACAAAACATTGCACCAGCATTTATCAGTTTTTTTAAATCATATAAATATCCTACAATTGAAAGCACGGGTTTTCCCAATTTTACTCACTATCCAACCAAATTTGGCTACACTGTGATTCCTGCCTGTTAACATGTTCAAAAGGAGAATAGGAGATTATAGGTGTAATTATGAGACCTTCCCTAATATGACTGCAAATCTTGCTAGTGGTATTCCTTTGTATTTACATTCTGCTAGTGGTATTCCTTTGTATTTACCATTCCTTTCTATTTACATTCTGCTAGTGGTATTCCTTTGCATTTACCATAGAGGACGGCAGAGGGTGATACAGTGTATCTTTACGCAGTAAAAATTATTTTGTAATCAGGATTACCTCGATACTTAATATAAGGCATCAAGACTAGCTTGGTCAGGGTTCTTGGATCAGGAAAAAAAAACCCTTTTAACTCTGTTTAAATCATGCTTTCTATTACTGAAATTCACTGTTTCACCAGCTCTTTTGCCTTCTCATAGTCCACAGTTATGAGACGCTGATGCCCTTTTGCTATATTTCTTAAATCTGGATCGATCCTTTATCCTCCATTAAGTCCTCTGGCCGAAGACTCTTCTTCGCTCCAGATCATTTAACGCAAATTATATTTTTCAGTTTCCGATTCCTTCCCCCAGGCGGCTTGGTTCAGGCGAAATATCCGCATCTGGGTTATTTTAAACCTCCCTGTCCTTTATTTTTTATTTCCTTATTGAAAGCATAAACTCATCTTTCCCCCAGAGAACTGGGACCGAATGTAGGATCATCGGGATTAAAATTTTGCATCCTTTACTCCACTTAATCCAGATGTCCTTTGGCTGATTCTGCCAGATCATGTGATACAAACTAAAGTCTTTGCGCTCCGGTTCTGCGCGCCTTATTGCTTAATCTGGATTTAACCCTGGGGCTCTTTTCTGCACTTAGTCCAAATAAAAGTCTTTATCCTTGGCTTCTTGATGTCTACTGGCTAATGCAGCTCTAGCCACACGCGATGCCTTTGAACGAGTCGACGGGATTTACGCCCAAAATATCGGACTTGTTCTTCCCCTGACAGTGTGGGGACTCTGAGAGAGTTCTGAGAGGACTGTGACTAGCCCGAGGTCACCCAGCAGGAATGTAGGAGCGGGGAAACAAATCCAGTTCATCCGATAAGAGTCTGCCGCTCATGTGGAGGAGTGGGGAATCGAATCTGGTTCTCCAGATTAGAGTCCGCCTGCCCTTTACCACACGCCATGTTAAATGTACGTGCTGTCTAAGGTTGGGAAATGGCTGGGGATTTGGGGGTGGGAAGAATTTGCAGACAGTGGGGACATCATTGAGTCAATCTCTCTTGCTGCCAAGACAACCTGTTCTCCGACTACATTATTAATCCCACGCGAGCGTGGAATTATGGCAGCATATCTTCGTCTGCTGATTAATCCCACCCAGAGGAGAGCCTTGGCTACTGCAAGATGTCATGTGCTGCCATCAGCTCGGCTGGAGGGAAGATTCAAAAATATAGAACGTTCTAAAAGAGTTTGTCCGTGTGATATGACTACGGTCGAAACACTTGACCATTCTTTGTTTCTATGCCCTAAATACAATAAGATACGGATGAAATACATGAATTCCATGTTCTTGCAATGTTCTCAGTGGCATGAGTGTTATAAGATACCCAATCTCCTGAACAGCTCTGATGTGCTCTGTTGTGAAACTGTTGCAAATTTTATACTGGAAATTAGTAGTTTTAACTGCATTTCTTAACCTTGTTTTAAAATTTTGTCCTGTTTTAGATGCCAATAAAGGCTTGTGTTGTTGTTGTCATTGAGTCAATCTTCCAAAGCAACCATTTTCTCCATCGGGTTTTGCAACTGGGAGACTATTTGTAATGCAAGGAGACTTCTAGTCAGTGCCCGGAGATTGCAAATTCTAATAGTGCCCCACAACCAACCCCCTCCCCCCACCCACCCATTCCCCCATGTCCATGAGAACAGGCATCTTGGAATGAAAAGGCTATGCTTTCAACACCGTGTTAAAAATGTCAGAACAAAACACGTTCCATGAAACAGCCGGCCGCGTTTCCCTGCTAACTCCTACAGTCACGACACATTAGAGCGTCGCCTCTTTACCCAAAGTGACAATTCCTCACCCTTGAAAGAATGAAATCATACGGAAAATCCCATCTTTCAAGAAGCTTTTGATGCCCAGCTTTGCAGCAAATAGTCTAAGAAATTATTTGGGGGGAGGGGGAGGGGGTATGAATCAATTTTATTAATTTGGGATATTCCTACATTCTTCAGAGCTCTGCTCGAGGTGGCAGACCGACAAAAACAGCAATATTAATACACAAGGAACTTGAAACATAATTTATGTAGAATCATAGAGTTGGAAGAGACCCCCAAGGGCCATCAAGACCAACCCGACTCTCCCTCATCTTCTCCTTCCTTACAACAACCCTGCGAGATTGGTTCATCTGAGAGAGACCAATTGGTCCAAGGAATCCACTGGAACACAGGCCATTTGAACCCACATCTCCCTATGCTGACAAGCTAGCCACCAGCTAGAGAGCAGCAGTGGCAGTGGTTAAGAGCAGGTGCACTCCAATCTGGAAAATCAGGTTTGATTCCCTGCTCTGCCACTTGAGCTGTGGAGGCCTATCTGGTGAACTAGATTAGCTTGTGCACTCCAACACATGCCAGCTGGGTGACCTTGGCTAGTCACAGTTCTTCGGAGCTCTCCCACCTCACAGGGTGTTTGTTGTGGGGGGGTGGGAGAGGGAAAGGAGATTGTCAGCCCCTTTGAGTCTCCTTACAGGAGAGAAAGGGGGGATATAAATCCAACTCTTTTCCTTCTTTCTTTTCTGAATGAACGGCAGGCCAAGGGGCGCCGACGGTTTTTAATGTTTTTGGGATAGCCTCCAAGTTGCTCACAGTCAAAATGGGCTTTCTGGATTTGGGGAAAGGAGGTCTCTTGAAATCGGAAAGCGCAGCCCGTCTGCTGGACCCCAAGGAGGGGGCTTCTCAATTTGACGTCTCCCCATCTAGATTCCAAAACCTTGGAGGACTTCAGCAAGCAAAACAGCCCCCCCCCCCGTTTCCCCCTCCTCCAGATCTCTGACTCAGCCAGAGATGACCAACGTGGACGGCCTTGTGGCCCCTTAAGCCGACTTCTCTCCGTGGGTTACCTCTTTTTATTCACACGCACATACCAGCTGCTTGGTCATTAATTGGGATCGCTCGCCATAATGGCTCCGGCTGTCTCCGGAAAGGAACATTGCTAGGATTTCATCAAAGTGCCTTCAAAAGAGTCTTTCGAGCAGCCATGGCCGGCCAAGTGAAGCAGGCGAATGCGACGGAGGAAAGGGACAAAATTCCCCACTGTGTCCTTTAAAAGGTTGAGTCTGAAGGACCCTGTCTTGTTTTGGGGTGAAGGGCCTGGCCTCTTTTTCTGTCGTCGAAGAGCTGGGGGAGGATTTCATAAAGGCAGCGTAGTGTAGTGGCTAAGAGCAGGTGGATTCTAATCTGGAGAACTGGGTTCGATTCCCGACTCCTCCACCTAAGTGGCAGAGGCTTCTCTGGTGAACCAGATGTGTTTCCGCACTCCTACATTCCTGCTGGGTGACCTTGGGCTAGTCACTGTTCTTGGGAACTCTCTCAGCCCCACCTAGCTCACAAGGTGTCTGTTGTGGGGAGAGGGAAGGGAAAGGAGCTTGTAAGCCACCTTGAGTCTCCTTACAGGAGAGAAATGTGGGGATATAAATCCAAACTCCTCCCCCTCCCCCCCTCTCCCTCCCCCCTCCCCCTCTTCTTCTTCTTCTTCTTCTTCTTCTTCTTCTTCTTCTTCTTCTTCTTGAAGAGTGAGAAAGAGTTCCCCCATACACTTTTCCCACCCCCTACAAATCATTTGCACTGAACTAAAGACTTCTTTTTGGAAGCTAAACAGGATTAAAATAGAAACGGCCTTGATTCTTCTTCTTCTGAACTTCTTTTACGTGACTTTTTCTGCAAACTGTGTGATAATCTTATAACGAAATGGTTGTTCTACCTGTGAGCTGTCTTGAAGGACCCTTGACTAAACCCATGCCTAGATCTGTGCATAAGCTCACCATGATATTATAGCAATTTTTAGTGCAGTTTAGCCTATTAGCTGTCCATCGTGAGGTTTTAAAGTCCATCTCGTGTGCAATCCGAGCGTTGACACTCGATCAAGAACCTTCCATCGAGAGAGCGGATCTCGTGCCAAAAGCCCTTCTCGGCAAAGCACCTGAAATGAGATTTGTCACGAAAGGTTAGCTGACCTCCCCTGTCTAATTAGAAACCGCATCGCCCAATTATCTCAATTATTGGACATTAGGAAAGATCTGAAGCGCCCCCGGAGGGAGGGGGGAAGGCCGACGTTTGAAGAGAAAGCTCTTAAAGATTTGCTAAATGGCGAAAAAGCATATTGGAATTCAACATGTGTAAAAAAAAATTTAAAGTCAAAATCTGGGCTTAAAATCGAATTCAGTTTCAGCTCGTTCCTCCTTGGTGACCTCTGGACAGTTTTCTGATTTTGATTCGAACGGTGGCGACAATCCGAGTTGCAAACGTTTTAAGTTCCTTTTTTGCAGTGATTGCAAACCTACCTGGCTGGGTCACCCTGGGCCAGTCATGTGCCCTCAACCTGAGCGACCTGACAGGGTTGTTGTGCAGATAAAATGGAGAGGAGAAAGATGGGGGTATAAGTAAAGTCATTTTGGCTCCCCATTGGAGTGAAAGCTGGGGGCATAAGTAAAGAAATAATTAAAATATCTGTACTCTTGGAGATCAGTTGTAATTCCCAGAGATCTCCGGACTCCGCCTGGGGGATGCCAACCCCAACTGGTTTAACCAGGAGAAAGGGGACGAAGAAGAGGAAGAGGAAGAGGAAGGAGAGGGAGGACTGATGAGAGACAGAAGACCCAGGGACTTAATGCATCTTACCAGGGGACGAGCAACTGACGAAGGAAGAAGACGAGGGACAGGAGGACGAGGGGGGGCACGAGGAGGAGGAAGAGGAGAAGAGGAAAGAGAGGAGGAACTGACGAGGCAGCGAGGAGGGACAGCGGCTTGAGAACCCGGAGGAGGGAGGAGAAAGAAAGAAGAAGAGGCAGGGGAGGGGCGACGGCAGCCGAGACAGAGGGATGATGTAATTACTTAATGACGAGGGGGACGAGGAGGAGGAGGAGAAGAAGAAGAAAGAGGACCTACTTAATTTAATTAAGACGAGGGCAGCATGCCCGGCAACTTGAGGGAGCGAGAGGAGGAGGAGGGAGGAGAAAAGGAAGGAAGGAGGAGAGGAGGGACGACGACTTATCAATGCAATTTAGGGGACGAGGAGGAGGAGGAGAAGAAGAAGGAGAAGAGAGAGATGAGCAAAAGAAAGCACAAAGAAAGAAGAAAGAAGAAAGGAAAAGAGCACAAGCACAGAAGAACACAGCAGAAGAAGAAATTTGGATTTATATCCATCTTTTTCTCCTGCAAGGAGACTCAAAGGGGCTTACAAGCACCTTTCCCTTCCTCTCCCCACAACAGACACCTTGTGAGGTAGGTGGGGCTGAGAGAGTTATGAGAGAACTGTGACTAGCCCAAGATCACCCACCAGGAATGTAGGAGTGCGGGAACACATCTGGTTCACCAGATAAGCCTCTCTGTCACTCAGGTGGAGGAGTGGGGAATCGAACCTGGTTCTCCAGATTAGAATCCACCTGCTCTTAACCACCACGCCACGATGGCTCTAGAACACAGGACCATACAATGGGGTTGATGGGAAAGAGGTTCAGGACAGACAAAAGGGAAAACTTCTGTCTCAGTGAATAGTTGCACTGTGGATTTCACCACTAGTGGAGGTAACGTTGGTTGCAAACGTAGATGGTTTGTAAAGGGGGTTAGATGTGTTCCTGGAGGAGAGAACCACCCGTTGCAACTACCATGGTGGTTGAAGAGGCCCTCCATGTTTAGAGGCAATCTACCTCTGAGTTGCAGTGCCAGGAGGCAACATCAGAGGAAGGCCTTGGCCACTCTGCCCTGTTGTTGGACCTCCAGAAGAACTGGTTGGCCTCTGTGTGAGACAGGATGCTGGACTAGATGGACCACTGGTCTGATCCAACAGGGCTCTTCTGATGTCCTTATGAAGGCCTTAACCTCTATGCCCTGTTGTTGGACTTCCAGAGGAACTGGCTGACCTCTGTGTGAGACAGGATGCTGGACTAGATGGACCACTGGTCTGATCCAGCTCGTCTGTTCTTACGCTCTCGTCAGAATAAGGTCTGGGCCTCTCTGCCCTGTTGTCGGCCCTCCAGAGGGTCTGGCTGGCCACCATGTGAGACGGTGTGGGACAACCACATATTCATGGGCATCTGATTTCTTTAAAAATTCACATGCATGCCAGAAAAAGGTAGACAGTTTTTTAATTTTAAGAGCAGGTGCATTCTGATCTGGAGGAACCGGGTTTGATTCCCCGCTCTGCCGCCTGAGCTGTGGAGGCTTATCTGGGGAATTCAGATTAGCCTGTGCACTCCCACACACACCAGCTGGGTGACCTTGGGCTAGTCACAGCTTCTCGGAGCTCTCTCAGCCCCACCCACCTCACAGGGTGTTTGTTGTGAGGGGGGAAGGGCAAGGAGATTGTCAGCCCCTTTGAGTTTCCCGCAGGAGAGAAAGAGGGGATATAAATCCAAAATTCTTGTTCTTCCTCTTCCTCTTCCTCTTCTTCCTCTTCTTCTTCCTCCTCTTCTTCTTCCTCTTCCCCTTCTTCTTCTTCTTCTTCCTCTTCTTCTTCTTCATAAAAACCCTGCAATGGCAAAACACGTTCCTTTCGCGCCACTAGCTGTAAAAAAGGTTTGGGATGTATAAATCATTGGCGAGACCAGAGCTGAGTCTTGGAAAACAGGAACATGGGGAGGGGAATTTTTATACCCCCTCCCTCCCTCCCTCCCCCTAATATCTTCTGGTCGATGGTGGCAAATCTCAAGATGCAACATTAACGGTCGTAAATTGTGTTTAACCATCTTCGGTGTTGTTTCTATTTCCCCTGACGGCTCAGACCAGGTGGCTCTTTGGAGAAAGAGGGTTTGTTAGGGAAATATTGGGCCAGGCGCTTTCCCACCGGTGGAGGCGACGGGGTGCCAACATTTGGGCTTGCGAGAGCAAACGAAGAAATGGATAAAGATCTACCTTTGCCCTTGAGGATGGTGCCATTTGAAATGGGAGAGCTTTTTCACCATTCCGTGTAAAATATATGGTTTTACGAAGCCACGTTTTTAAAAATGACAGGCAGGGATATTCTGAGATATTGGGGGGGGGGCCCTCTTTCCACTTTTGGGCACGAGGAGCCAATCCTGCTGTTGCCAAATCCAGAAGCTAATGACCCGGTACCATTTTAATGAGCCCCTAATAGACCATTCGAGGCGAGTCGGCAAACGCGGTCTGTCTTCTACGCCCGCTCGGCCATTGTCCAGGCCGGGAGACCCGCTGTCAATGTAATTTGGCACCTAAATTTATGACCGCCATTTTGCCTTCCAGATGTATAATTTATTTGTGTCACAGATCGTTTATTAAATTCTCCTCCGGACCCATCTTTGTCTTGATATCTTGCAGCCCACCCCCTTTCGCTGCCCTTGGCAGGCTACGATGTATTCCTTCCTCCCCCCACACCCCGGTCGTCCACAGCGGTCAGTCAATAGACACAAGGGGATAGTTTGGGTCTCATTACAGGCCACCGATTCGGACGGATGATGGAGTGGCGGTAGCTATACCATCTGTACACCGGGGTCCCTTCCCTTTGTCTTTCCGGACACTTTTGGGAAGATAGATTGGATCCATCTGTGGGGGGAAAGGCCGGCCTTCGCGGATGGGTGCCGGGAGGGGGGGGGGGGGTCAGGTGAAAAAACATTGCTGGAGCATTCTGGAAAGCGGAACCACTTGGCACGACATTTCGGAGAGCGATCGCCGGGCGGGCAGGCGGCCTGGCTCACAGTTGGCAACCCGAATGTCAAACCTGGCTTGTCTCCAACGGTGGCCGGCCGTCTCCAAAGAAACATCCTTTTGGAAGAAAGAAAGGTTGACTTCTTGGGGAGGGGGTGTGATTCTTTAGACAGCCCCCCCCCCCAACAAAATGGAACAATAGCTCCCATGGTCCCAAAAGATGGGTTGAAACGCCAGCCCAAAGACAAAGGATCCCGGGTGTCAGCATTTCCAAGTGTGATAGGAACGTGCGTGCCCTCCCCATCAGTCAAGACTCATTCATACAAACAAGGGGCACAGTGGTAGCCGTTGCTGAGTCGGGAGTTTTCCGCCCCTCTTTTACTCTTCCAGACACTCAGTTTCTTGTCAAGTTAGTGGCGCTGGCCTGGGGGGCTTTTTCACCATTCTAAAAATGCTAAAAAGCTAAAACTTAACTAAAAAGCTAAAAATTAACTAGTTTTTTACGCTGTCGATGGTTGTGCCCCATTGTGACTGTTGATCCCTTTCACTATCATGTGCGTCTGTCGGAACAATTGCGCACGCAGGACGCAAAACACTCCAGAAAGTCAGCAGACGCCGGATCAGGCCATGGTTTTGTTATCCATCCGGCCAAAGTCCTGCGGACACCTTTCCCCGGTACCCACCTTTGAGGAAGTGGGCGGGGCTAGATGCAGCTTTTGCCCAGCAGGGCTTCTGATTGGCTTAGCTTGTTAAACAGGAAACGGGCCCGAAAATGGTGAAGAGTTACAATTAGAGAGTCATATACAGTGGTGGGATTCAAAGGAATTTAACAAACTGGTTTGTTTACAAGCACCGTTTTAACAACCGGTTCTGCCGAAGTGGTGCGAATCGGCTGAATCCCACCACTGGTCGTATATATAACCTTGCTCCCTGATATTTGGTGGTTGGAGCTGCCTTCCGTGCCTATGGTTGTGGGATTGCGTCCACCACCATAGGTCAGAATCCCAAAAGATGGAGACCCCGGCATCAGGCTCTGTGAAGACCTTTGGCCAAGGTGCCCTGGATGGCATACATGGCTTCCAGAGAGGTAAACATACCCTTCTGGTCAAGAAGAGCTGTGTCATTACTGCAGAAAGCACCAGGGAGAGGAGCAGCAGTGGCGTAGGAGGTTAAGAGCTCGTGTATCTAATCTGGAAGAACCGGGTTTGATTCCCCGCTCTGCCGCCTGAGCTGTGGAGGCTTCTCTGGGGAATTCAGATTAGCCTGTGCACTCCCACACACACCAGCTGGGTGACCTTGGGCTAGTCACAGCTTCTCGGAGCTCTCTCAGCCCCACCTACCTCGCAGGGTGTTTGTTGTGAGGGGGAAGGGCAAGGAGATTGACAGCCCCTTTGGGTCTCCTGCAGGATAGAATGGGGGGATATAAATCCAAACTCCTCCTCCTCCCCCCCTCCTCCCCCTCCCTCCTCCCCCCCTCCCCCTCCTCCTCCTCCTCCTCCTCCTCCTCCTCCTCCTCCTCCTCCTCCTCCTCCTCCTTCTTCTTCTTCTTCTTCTTCTTCTTCTTCTTCTTCTTCTTCTTCTTCTTCTTCTTCTTCTTCTGGGCTGAATGCTAACAAATTCCCTGCTAACAGAAGGGGAGGTGTGATTTCCCTTTCCGGACTCAGCACCTCTCATGAATTTGCCCCTCTTAATGGGCCCCTGTGCCCCCGAGCAGCGTTTGGGGGAGATCAGGGGACTCTGCTGCAAGACAGGGATGGACGAAAGTAACACTCTGCTTACAAGAAGTACTTTCTGCTCGCCGAAAGTTTGCTCAGGGCCCAATCTCTGGAGCTGCATCATGGAGAGTTCTGTCAAAACCCCTCCAGGTTCCAAGGACAGTTTTCAAACAGGACAGCTCAGAAAGCGGCACAGAACCGAGCGGAAGACGGACCGGACAGCTCAAGAGGTCTGCATGTTAGGCCTGGAGAGGAGATGACCGAAAGGTGGTATGGGAGCCATCTTCGAGTGCTATTTTTAAAAATATATATATTATCATTAGATTTTATATCCCATTCTTCCTGAGCTCAGAGCAGCCAGCAACACAGGTAAAATACGGTTGACATAAAATCCTAAAACGCCAACGATAAAACTCACATACGGTAACGCTAAAACGGTCGGAGGAAAGGCGGTCACATACAGGACAGAGTGGGGTGGAGTTTTCTGTTGCTGATGTACCCCCCCCTTTCCGTCATCCTATCCCCTCCCCAGTATCTGAGCGCACTGCTCTTGGACGTGGAAGCTCCATTCCAGCGTAGTCAGAGCTGGGCATTCCTCCCCCCTCTTGCAAGGCCAGCGTTTCAGAACGCACGGCTGGGAATCTGCCCGGGCGGCGGGCGGGGAGGGGGTGTGAATGAGGGCCCCCCCCCCTTCATTTCTGGTCCTGCAATGCTAGGCAAAGGAGGATTCCCCCCCAGATGAAAAGTCTCTTCCCAGACAGCTACCGGGAGAGCCAGGATTGTGAAAGGGGGTGTGGGGGGGGGGAATGAAGGGGGGGATCTCCTGATGGGGAAACCCCCAGGCGGGGGCTGGCCAGCTGAATGGCCAGGGAAAGGGATGATAGATGGGGTGGACGCTGGTGGGACAGGAAGAAGGCGAGCTGGGGGTGAGTGATGGATGGGTGGGGTGGGGTGGGGGGAGCAGATGGATGGATAGATGGGAGGCTGTGGCTGGGGTGGGGGGGCGTGGAGGAGGAGAGAGGTTGCTGGACCCAGACAAGGTGCCTGCTGCCTGCTCAGAAGCAAGCGGAGAGCGCTCTGCCTGGCCGCCTCTTCCTCTCCTGCTCCGCTCGGATCGTGCCCACCCCACCCCACCCCACCCTGCCCAGCCATGCCCAACTTCGCCGGCACCTGGAAAATGAGGAGCAGCGAGAATTTCGACGAGCTCTTGAAAGTCCTGGGTAAGAAACCGGGGAGGGGGGATCACCTTTTGGGGGGGGGGAGTGGGCGGGAGGTTGGTCTACTCGCGAGTAAGTGCCGCCGAGGCTCAAGGCAAGGGGTTGAGGATGCTCCCAGCCAGGGGAGTGCCTGCCAGGCCAGCAGCGATTGGGGGGAAAGGGGAAATTGAGCGGCGGGGTTACTCGCGAGTAAAGGCGCGCGGGATCGGGGCCGTGCGAGCCGGAGCCTTTCCTATGCTCGTGAGCCAGTGCAACGGGGGGTGCCTCTTATTCATAGCATAGCACTATATTCATAGCATATATAGTGATGATATCAAAATTATTCCTGGAGGGAAGGCAGTGAGATATATGGGGGGGGGGGGGGGAGAGAGATGGTCTTATTTTTTTTTAATAATAGCCTCATCTTATCAAGGGGGTGGGGGTATGAAAGAGGGGCAGACGAGACCCCGTTTAAAAGTAAGTGTGTGGGGGGGGGTCGAAAGGGGGAAGAGAAAGGCAACATTTGAACCCCCCCCCCACCGCTCTGCTCTGCCCTCTTTCCTCCCTGCTTTCTTGGACCAAGGGGGCTTTACTCCCTCCTTTAGCTCACCTTCCAAATCTGTACACACACACACACACACACACAACATTTTCTGCCCCCCCCCCTTCCCTTCTTTGCCCCCTCCCTGGAAAAAATGCTACCCAGATGGCCTCAGAACCTAGGTAGAAAGGCAAAACTTTTAAGGAAGAAAAGCTAAGTGTTTGGTGGGGGGGGGGGGCAGGGAGAGGGGAATAAATGGCTTTGGGAGACATATAGGGGACGGCTGAGCACCCCCCCCCTCCACAACTGATAGAGAACTTTACTATCTCAGTGGTGCTTGGCTCAGTCTGCTTTGTCAGCGAAAATATTAGTGAAATAACAGTTTGATTCCCATTTACTGCTTCATGCTGAAAACTCAGAGTGGCAGACATTGGATTGGATCCACACGCCGCCCCTGCGTTGTAGGCTAGGCTGCCAGGCATCCACGGCCCCCACAGCAGCTATAAAAGCCAAAGCGATGTGAAGTTTTTGGCAGTCCCCCAAACCTGTATCAATGCTGTCTCTCCGGCGAAAGAACGTAGGCACCAGACAGCCAAATGCTACACCTGAAGTTGGCTTCTAGGAGTCAGGTCTTTGGTCCACTCAGGAATTGTCTGCTCAGGCCGGCAGCCTCAGGAGCAGCAGTGGCGTAGGAGGTTAAGAGCTCATGTATCTAATCTGGAGGAACCGGGTTTGATTCCCAGCTCTGCCGCCTGAGCTGTGGAGGCTGATCTGGGGAATTCAGATTAGCCTCTACACTCCAGCACACGCCAGCTGGGTGACCTTGGGCTAGTCACAGCTTCTCGGAGCTCTCTCAGCCCCACCTACCTCACAGGGTGTTTGTTGTGAGGGGGGAAGGGCAAGGAGATTGTCAGCCCCTTTGAGTCTCCTGCAGGAGAGAAAGGGGGGATATAAATCCAAAACTACTCCTCCTCCTCCTCCTCCTCCTCCTCCTTCTTCTTCATTTCACCTGTTACATGCTGGGTTTTTTTTATTGGAGATGCTGGGGTTGAATGCAAAGCAAAGGCTCTTCTGCACAGCCACGACGTGCGAGGCCACAACTCCTCCCTGTCTTTGCCCAGGTGTCAACGCCATGCTCCGGAAAGTGGCCGTGGCCGCCGCCTCCAAACCCCACGTGGAAATCCGCCAAGACGGGGACCAGTTCTACATCAAAACCTCCACCACCGTCCGCACCACCGAGATCAACTTCAAAGTAGGGGAGAGCTTCGAGGAAGAGACGGTGGATGGCCGGAAGTGCCGGGTAGGAACCGAAAGGGTCCGTCTGTCCTAGTGGGTGGCATCCTTCCATGGAAAAGTCCCACTCCAATGCCAGTAGGGTTAACATAGCCTGGGCCAAGTCTGATCCCCAAAGAGGTTTCTATTATGTACAGTACATGGGAGGAAAAGTGCATCAGAGTTACCTAGCTCCAGGAGCAGCAGTGGCGTAGGAGGTTAAGAGCTCGTGTATCTAATCTGGAGGAACCGGGTTTGATTCCCAGCTCTGCCGCCTGAGCTGTGGAGGCTTCTCTGGGGAATTCAGATTAGCCTGGGCACTCCCACACACGCCAGCTGGGTGACCTTGGGCTAGTCACAGCTTCTCGGAGCTCTCTCTGCCCCACCCACCTCACAGGGTGTTTGTTGTGAGGGGGGAAGGGCAAGGAGATGTAAGCCCCTTTGAGTCTCCTGCAGGAGAGAAAGGGGGGGATATAAATCCAAACTCCTCCTCCTCCTCCTCCTCCTCTTCTTCTTCTTCTTCTTCGTTGAACTTATATGCCCAGTTTGTTCCTAAAAACCATAGCTCACCATGTCCTATACTCCCCTAAAGTATAGCACCAGCCTCCATGCCGCCATAGGGTTTGGTCCATATGCCACTGGCAAACACTTGCCTGAACTTCCCTGTTTACAAAGAATATCGATTGCTACAGATTTCTGTAAGTGCCTGCTAATCTGCATAGGTCTCATTACATTCCTGGTTGATGCGTTCTACAGACGAGCAGAATTCGGGACCTTTTAAAAAAACGTATTAAAGAGAAATACGGAGGCCCCTTCCGCACGTGCAGAATAACGCACTTTCAGTCCACTTTGCAGATGTGCGGAATAGCAAAATCCACTTGCAAACAATTGTGAAAGTGGATTGAAAGTGCGTTATTCTGCAGGTGCGAAGGGGCCAGAGAGATTCAACGGCAGTGTTAAGGCCTCAGGGTTTCGAATAAGACAAGTGTATTTTTTGTTACATCTGTTCAGTGGTTAGAACTTTAGGCATTTAATATCCATATTAAAGTTGTGGAACTGTTCAGGCCTTACAAAAACTGAAGAGAAAGGAAACGAACGAGGTCGGGACTTTCAAAGAATTGAGAGGGGCAAACTGGAAATTTCCCCCTCTACATAATCTCTTTTTGCAGAATTCTTCAAGCTCTCAAGGGCTAGAGAAGGAAAATCCCTCCTCATCCTCTTTTGTCCGACTGATGTTCAGTTGCTCTCAATATTTTCTCCCGCTGGGGCATATTGAGGCCTCATCGGACTTATTTTTTAACCATCCTCCTTTTCATTTCCTTAACTTAACACAGTCCTATTTTTTTCCCCTGAACATCTTGCAAGTCAGCCCCCAAGTATGTAGAGACTCCTACCAATCACCTCTGCGAGGCTCCCATTTTGCGCACAAGGGCAGGGCATTTTCCTATCGGTTCTGGTGGAAAAATAAAATAGAGTCAGGTAACACATCTGTGTTTTTTGCACAGTTCCCAGAGGACAGCTGGAGCAGATTAACGTTGCCATAGTGGTAAATGACATGACACAGATCCCTTTGGATAAAAAAATTAGAGACCCGGCATTCTTGAAACAGCAACAAAATATGGGTCAGATTTTTTTAAATGTCCTGTTTAAAGGTCTTACAGGCTTGGGGAATGATTGCAAAGAGATCACAACTTCTTAGTTTTTTTATTCGGAGGTGGGGGGGGGGGAATCAGCTAAAACCCTTTGCTGATCTGGACAGCTCTAATCTGTATCCTCTCTCATTCTGGGGGGCAGGGGGAAAGCTAGTTTCAAAGGGCAGCCGTGTCAGTCTACAGCAGTGATGGCGAACCCATGGCACGGGTGCCAGAGGTGGCACTCAGAGCCCTCTCTGTGGGCACTCGCGCACAGAGTTCATCATGTGGGAGGGGGGGTGGAAAATCACCCCCCCACACACACACACACATCTAGGCTGGTCTGGGCATGATCCTTTACCTGAGAGCAAGCTCGGTTGCTGGCAATGGGGCTTGCTTCTGAGTAAACCCTCTTAGGATCGTGATTCACCCATTTGAAATGTTGCACAGTTGCTTCACTAAGCGTACTCCTGAGTAACGTGCGCCTTGGAGCCAACCGTTTTTTTTCTAAACTGAAACCTCAGTATTCAAGTTAAATTGCCATGTTGGCACTTTGCGATAAATAAGTGGGTTTTGGGTTGCAATTTGGGCACTCGGTCTCGAAAAGGTTCGCCATCACTGGTCTACAATGAAGGAGATCTGGGTTCGAGGCCAGTATATAACGCTGCCAGGTTGGAAAATACCTGGAGGTTTTGGGGGTGGGGCCTGAGGGAGGCGGGGCTTCGGGAAAGGATAGACTTCAATTGGGTTTAATGTCATAGTGTTTCACCTTCCAAAGCATCTGTTTTCTCCAGGTGAACTGATTTCTGTGCCTAGAGATAAGTTGTAATAGGGGGAAATTTCGAGCTATCCCCTGGACGTTGGCAACGCTTTTTAATTAAACCCCTTCCGAGTTCAGCTGCCCCAATAATAGGAAAACACTTGTAATGTGGATTGTCCGTGCGTGGGATGCCAAGTTTATTTCCCTCCTCATTAGAGGCCTCTTCTCGGTCCTCCGTTCCAGCAATTACGCTTATTAGAACCAGAAACAAGAGTTTCTCGTCTAGACCGTGGGCAGGAATAAAGTATCCTCTCTGCTGTTTGTTGCTATCTGTTTTGGAAAGCTAAGTCCGTGCTGCTAAACTGTGTTTTCTTGGGTGGGTGGGGGGGCTTCTTTTCCTGCCTGCAGAGTTTAGCGACTTGGGAGAACGAAAACAAGATCTACTGCAAACAAACCCTTCTGGAGGGAGAAGGCCCAAAAACGTATTGGACACGGGAATTGGCTGGCGAAGAACTGATTCTGGTAAGAGCTTTGAGCTGGGGGGGTCTCACTAGACTGCCCCCCCCCCCCGCTTACATTATTAAAGCAAAACAATTCTCTATTTTCCTGGGAGCAGAAAAGCGTTAATCTTCTTAAACAAAACGCTGCCTGCTTCCAAACAGGCCAGCCCAGGTTGACACCGGAGGTCACAAACGCTGCATTACAGCGGCTGAGTCCTGAATATGCTCGGCGTTTCTTGCCACGTGTTCGTTTATCCATTCGTGTGGCTGACTGGAGTGCCCGCGTCAGCCAGCGTTGCCAACTACAGTTCGGGAAATTCCTGGAGATAGGTGGGGCCTCTGGGGGTGGGGTTGAGACGAGGAGGGTATAATCAGTGGTGAGATCCAAAAATTTTAATAACAGGTTCCGATGGTGGTGGGATTCAAACAGTGGCGGCACCGCACACACACACCTCCAGTCGCTATTGGGCAGGGAGGTTGCTTTAGTAACCCCTTCTCGGCACTCAGAAAAATTAGTGAGAACTGGTTGGATCCCACCTCTGGGTATAATACCCCAGACTCCACCCTCCAAAGCCAAACTGCAGTTGGACCTGAAAATTTCTGCTGTAAAAATTGGACCCAGACAGGACGGATGCTCTTAGCACAGGGGTAGGGAACCTGCGGCTCTCCAGATGTTCAGGAACTACAATTCCCATCAGCCTCTGTCAGCATGGCCAATTGGCCATGCTGGTAGGGGCTGACGGGAATTGTAGTTCCTGAACATCTGGAGAGCCGCAGGTTCCCTACCCCTGTCTTAGCACATCCAATTCAGCGATGACCCTGCATCTTTAAGCATAAGGTTCGCGATTTCAGTTCACCGACTTTTAAAAAAGAGGCCTATCAGTGTTTAAATTTGAAAATCAATCCTGCTTATCCGACGTCAAATCTCGTTCTCTCCCAACAAACATACTGTATTTTGGTTCTGGTGGGTTTTCCGGGCTGTGTGGCCGTGGTCTGGTGGATCTTGTTCCTAACGTTTTGCCGGCATCTGTGGCTGGCATCTTCAGAGGTGTATCACAGAGGGAAGTCTGCTACACACTGTGTGTAAGTCTGTGATACACCTCTGTGATACACCTCTGAAGATGCCGGCCACAGATGCAGGGGAAACGCTAGGAACAAGACCCACCAGACCACAGCCACACAGCCCGGGAAACCCACCCGAACCAGTTGAGTCCGGCCGTGAAAGCCTTCGACAATACACCGTATTTTATACCACAATTGCTTCAAAGTGAGGAAGGGATTTCTCCTCCTCCTCCTCCTCCTCCTCCTTCTCCTCATGAAAGCAAAGGGTTTTTTTTAAATTTGCGAACAGCCTCAAACCAAATTTTGTACAGTTCAGGGATCACACCAGGGGGAAAGAGAGGGGGAGACCTCCGAACCAATTATCACTACAGTCGAGGATCAGAACTCGGAGCGGCTTTGAAAAGCAACGAGTCGTAAGCTCTTTCCTCGCGCCGTTCACGCCACAACTGATTAAAACCCCGCCGCTGTGGGGGCGCACATGAATGAGTGAACATTTTTTTAAGCGCCACTGCAGAATTGTAAAATTGGACGCGGCAGGTGAGAAAGTTCACCATCCCCTTTGCAAGCTCAGGCGTAGCTTTGATCTCCAGAAACCCCGTCTTTCCCCTTTCAAGACGTGCTTTCAAGGGAACCTTTAATCTGTCGTGCGTCAGGATTTTCTCAGCCATATAATTTTGGCTTAACATCGCAGGGCCCACAATCTCCTGGGGCATAAAAGGGCGTGGCTTCCCTTGACCTCCTTTTGGGGCATACATATATTTATTAAAAACACCGGTTTTAAAACAATCATTCATTATTTACTGACAGTACTTTTTGCATGCAAGGTCGATTACCTCCTCTGGCTAGGCATTGGCTCTCTCCAGTCCCGGTCGACACCTTCTCCTCCTTAAAGTGGTGCATTTTGTCCAGCATCGAGACACATGGTGATGGGGTCGAGCCGTGAAATTACGCCACAGCACTTAAAAAACTGAACTTATTACCTTAGCAGCTGAATTTATTACCTTAGCAGGTAAAACTGAATTTATTACCTTAGCAGGAGCAGCAGTAGCATAGTCGCTAAGAGCAGTGGCTAAGAGCAGGTGCACTCTGATCTGGAGGAACCGGGTTTGATTCCCAGCTCTGCCGCTTGAGTAGTGGAGGCTTATCTGCGGAATTCAGATTAGCCTGTACACTCCCACACACGCCAGCTGGGTGATCTTGGGCTAGTCACAGTTTTTCGGAGCTCTCTCAGCCCCACCCGCCTCACAGGGTGTTTGTTGTAAGGGGGGAAGCGCAAGGAGATTGTCAGCTCCTTTGAGTCTCCTGCAGGAGAGAAAGGGGGGATATAAATCCAAACTCCTCCTCCTCCTCCTCCTCCTCCTCCTCCTCTTCTTCTTAAACAGAGCCAACCGCAAATATATGCAAAAGATGAGGCGAGGATCCGAACAGTGGCTGTTCATTCACAGGGTAGCCCTCTTTTTTTCGGTGAGGGGAAGGAGGCAAGCCCAGACCGCTGACTCACGCAGAGAGTCGACGCCCAACCTCTGAGTTTCTGCCGCAATGCTGCATCGAGACCCACAGAATCGCTCGATCGTCTCCAATCCCAGCCCATAACATTGTCTGATCAGAGCGCAGATAAATGCAGTCTAAGGTTGCTAGATCTAGGCTTGGAAATTTGGAGAGGAAGCTGAGGGAAGGTGGGATTTGAGAGGGAAGGGGTATCGGGCAGGCACAGTACGAGAGGATCCATCGTTCAAAGCAGCAATTTCCCATAGGGGAACAGATCCCAGTTAGTCTAGAGATCAGTTGTAATTCCAGGAAGCCTCCAGACCCCCCCCCCCCCAGGAGGATGGCAACCTGGTCAGTATCCACCCTCCTCTGCTTACCCTCCTTTAATTCATTTCTCATAGCCCACGAGTTCAGGAATTGCACGGTTAGGCCACCTTCCCCCCCAACACGGTGCCTATGAGTGCTACGATATCTGCTGCCACGCTTTCTGGTGCCTGCTAAGTGGGGTGGTTTTTTAAGTGGGTGGGGCCAAGTAGGCTTTTGCTCAGCAAGATCCCTGGTAGACACAAGAATTTGCTCTGTATTTCTGAAATTAAGTTGTGGGCATTGTTTTGTGGCCTCCCGTGGCAGCCATTTTATTGCTGGCCACAACCCTGTAGGTCAGAAATCCAGATGTGAAGAGAAGAAGAGTTTGGATTTATATCCCCCCCTTTCTGTCCTGTAAGGAGACTCAAAGGGGCTTACAATCTCCTTTCCCTCCCCCCACAACAAACGCCCTGTGAGGTGGTTGGGGCTGAGAGATCTCCGAAGAACTGTGATTAGCCCAAGGTCACCCAGCTGGCATGTGTTGGAGTGCACCAGCTAATCTGAATTCCCCAGATAAGCCTCCACAGCTCAAGTGGCAGAGCAGGGAATCAAATCCGGTCCCCCAGATTAGAGTGCACCTGCTCTTAACCGCTATACCACGCATGCAAACTCAAAAGGTTTGGGGTTGCCTGCCATGCTGGAACAAGAAGGTGTTTCGTTGCTTCTGATATGGGATCTATCAGGAGTTTCTCTCTTTTCCTTCCTAGACTTTTGGCGCCAATGATGTCGTATGCACGAGAATCTACGTACGAGAGTGAAAGACCCCTCCGCCATCTCGCTGTCGGGAAAGAAAGAGACAGATTAACTGACAGATGTGGTGGTGGTGGTGGGGAATCCGGCATGGTAAAAAAAATATCTGTGGGGGCTCCCTCGAGATCAGCGCAGACGTGACCACTCAATTCCTCTCGAGTCCTTGTTCGTTTATCTCGTGTTTCTTGCTTTGGTCCCGTACCCTGTTAGAAATATCTCCCCTCTTTCCACGTTTGCTTCGTAGTTACAAATTTATACGGTTCGATCAGTAATTAAATGGACTGGATAATCATTCCCAACTATTTATCCTTCAAGGTGGCTTCTTTCTTTTATTACTTTCTTGGCCAAGAAAGCCAATGCAATTCTGGGATGCGTCAATAAGAGTATAGTGTCTAGATCGAGGGATGTAATTGTACCTCTCTATTCTGCATTGGTTAGACCTCACCTGGAATATTGTGTTCAGTTCTGGGCACTGCAATTCAAGAAGAATATCGACAAACTGGAACGGGTCCAGAGGAGGGCGACCAAAATGGTCAAAGGTCTGGAATCTGTGCCCTACGAGGAGAGACTTAGGGAGCTGGGGATGTTTAGTCTGTAGAAGTGAAGGTTAAGAGGTGACATGATAGTCATGTTTAAATATTTGAAGGGATGTCATGTCAAAGAGGGAGCAAGCTTGTTTTCTGCTGCCTCAGACCGGGACACAGAGTCATGAGTTCAAGGTGCAGGAAAAGAGATTCCACCTAAACATTGGGAAGAACTTCCTATCTGTCAGGGCTGTTCGACAGTGGGATTCACTGCCTCGGAGGGTGGTGGAGTCTCCTTCTTTGGAGGTTTTTAAAGAGAGTCTGGATGGCCATCTGTCAGGAGTCTTTGATTATGTGTTCCTGCAAGGCAGGGGGTTGGACTGGATGGCCCTTGGGGGTCTCTTCCACCTCTATGATTTTCCTCCTGGAAGAGTGCAGTGACTTCCACAAATCTTGAAGGAAGACCAAAGGGCCCTCGTTGCTACCACATGAATGCACTTGAACTTGTGTAGCTGGTTTATTCTGAAATCAGACCAGCGATCCATGATGACCAGTCTTGATTTCTCTGATTGGCAGCTTCTCTCCAGTATCCTAAACATTAGCTCCTACCAGGGGCGAATCTAGGCAAACTGGAGCCCGGGGACAAAATCTGAGTTTGGTGCCCCCCCACCCCCGCCCCAGGTATGGACGACCACCCTCCCCCACAACGACCAAACAATGATTTTTTGCACCATCTCACAAAACACCTCCCACCACCAGCAAAACATACATGGCTTTCTCCCCACCAACTCTCTTTCCTAATTGTGTCCTCACACCAACCCTATGAGGTAGGTTGTTAGCCTCAGAAAGAGCTCCAAGCCAGTGCAAGTGGGAATTAACTTTTAAGCATGTAAATCTCTCACAAGTCACCCCCAAGGTTTACCAAGCAAACGTCAGCATCATCTCTCACAAATCACCTCCTACCCCCAGCAAAACAGGCATGGCTCTCTCCCCACCACTTTCCTAATTGTGTCCTCACACCAACCCTGTGAGGTAGGCTGCTAGCCTGAGAAACAGCTCCAAGCCAGTGCAAGGGGAATTAACTTTTAAGCATGTAAATCTCTCACAAGTCACCCCCCTATCTGAAGGTTTACTAAGCAAACGTCAGCATCATCTTCAGTTCTGCTGCTGCTTCTGGGCTCCCTGCTCAGCTGGCCTTTTCCTGTGCCTGCCAGCGCCCTAATTAAAGGCAAATAAGGCATGCTGGGTCAGAGGGAGGGGAGGCGGAGCTCCCCAGTCCTGCTCCTGGGAGCCCAGTGGGACTTCTCCCCCGCCCCCTGGACACTCCAGGCCACCGTCGGCCTGTTTCAGTGCCTGCTTGCTAAGGCTTGCTCAATCCCTCGCTGTGTAGGAGGATGTTTTGGCGCCCCCCCACAAGTGACCTCAATCGATGCGCCCGGGGACAAGGGGTGCCCCATGTTCCTAGGCAGGAATGCCAGTGCCTCCTACCTGATCCTTTTAACTGGAGATACCGGGGATTGAACTTGCGGTCTTATCCATTGAGCCCTCCCAGAAAATAAACCCAATACCGTCCCTCCCGTCCCGCTGCTCCATTGCTTGGTTCCGCACCAGTCTTGGCACCCAGTACTGACTAGGTCAGGGGTCTGCAACCTACGGCTCTCCAGATGTTCATGGACTACAATTCCCATCAGCCCTGCCACTTGGCCATGCTGGCAGGGGCTGATGGGAATTGTAGTCCACGGACATCTGGAGAGCCCTAGGTTGCAGACCCCTGGACTAGGTCTTTCTGCTTCACTACACTTGAAATGACCACTGGTGGAGTCTGGTAAGATGAGAGCAGAGGTCCACAACAAACACCGCTGGAGGTTGGATCCTCAGCGTGGTTATCCCCTGATGATAGTTAGCGCCAAACATAGTTCAGCGGCTGGACCACTGAAATGGTGGGTGCCCGGCAGATGTCTCTTGCTCAAGGCTTTGGAGGGGCACCGTAGGAAGAATCCTGGTCTTAGTCGTAGCAGTAGAAGAAGAAGAGTTTGGATTTATATCCCCCCCTTTCGCTCCTGTAAGGAGACTCAAAGGGGCTTACAATCTCCTCTCCCTTCTCCCACCCCCCAACAAACACCCTGTGAGGTGGGTGGGGTTGAGAGAGCTCCAAGGAACTGTGACTAGCTGAAGGTCACCCAGCTGGCATGTGTGTTGGGGTGCACCAGCTAATCTGGTTCCCCAGATAAGCCTCCACAGCTCGAGTGGCAGAGCGGGGAATCAAACCCGGTTCTCCAGATTAGAGTGCACCTGCTCTTAACCACTACACCACGCTGGCTCTCTAAACACTGGACCGGCCCACGAGGATCCCAGGCCAGTTCTAGTCTAAGCAAGTCAGTACATATAAGAACATAAGAACAAGCCAGCTGGATCAGACCAGAGTCCATCTAGTCCGGCTCTCTGCTACTCGCAGTGGCCCATCAGGTGAGTGTGATTCAATTCCAGTTATAGATGCCAGCTGTAGGAGCCAAGCAACCAGACCACGACCACGCAGCCCAGAAAACCCCCGACAGCCAGGAAGAACAATTTTAAAACCACATGGACCCACAACAGATTTCTTCTCAATCGCCAAAAACGTTGATCCCTTGTACGAGAACATTGGCCAGAGCTGCAGAACAGATGCTGGAAATCTGTGCCACGGAACGAAAGTTTATCTAATTGCTTCCACATTCCAAATATTTGTGTACAAGATGCCGCCCGGCCCCCTAAACCGTTTTACATATTATTATTTTTAGGGCAAAACGCCGCTGTGCCCACTTTTGACCTCAATCCCTTATGAAAGAGAAGCTCTCCTCCGCTAATTACAAACAGTACCTCCCGCTAAATCAGCGATGGCAAACCTTTTCAAGACCGAGTGCCCAAATTGCAACCCAAAACCCACTTATTTATCGCAAAGTGCCAACACGGCAATTTAACCTGAATACTGAGGTTTTAGTTTAGAAAAAAACGGGTGGCTCCGGGGCGTGCGTTACTCGGGAGTAAGCTTGGGGGTAGTCGGTGGCTTTGCTTTGAAGCAACCGTGCAACTCTTCCAACGGGTGAATCACGACTCTAGGAGGGTTTACGCAGAAGCAAGCCCCATTGCCAGCAACCAAGCTTACTCCCAGGTAAAGGATCACAGTTTAATTCTTCACATGAAAATCAGTGGGGCTTAATAGCGCTTAACAGGGTTACCTACACTACTTCCCCAAAACTAGGTCTTAGGTTTAATGCTAATAATTGAGTCCAGCGGCCCAGGCCAGCCTAGATGTGTGTGGGGGAGGGGGCACTCTGTTTGCGTGTGCCCACAGAGAGGGCTCTGAGTGCCACCTCTGGCACCCGTGCCATAGGTTCGCCACCACTGTGCTAAATGTTTATAACGGACTCAATGGCCTGTTAAATTGAGTCTGGGTTTGTCCCGGGTGTGTTCATTTTGTGAATACTTTGGACGGAGCAATTATGATCTTTTCGCCCGAAACTTGCCATTCAGAGGGTGGCCCAATTGGGAGAGGGGGCGCTTAGCCAGTTTTTCATTCTCTCACGCGCTGAGGAAAAGCAGAAAAGAGCGAGGCTGGAAATGTGCAGGAGAAAACGCCACCGATAGGCAAGATATTAGTGGGCATACAAAGATCTAACAGCAACAGAGTCTTGGCTTCCTTATCGTACATTGGAGCAGTCTTCTTTCTCGTAGGTTGAAACCTAAAATCCCATTTTCACTGGCCCTGTGCCCGCCACGAACAAGCGCCAACGTCACGGCCCCATTCATCCACAGATTTCAGCTTCGTGCCCAGAGAAATGGCAGCTGGCCGGCAGATTCCCTGGCTAGCACCGGGCCAGAATCTGACGGGTTCCCTCCTCCTCTGAATGGCACCCAAACGATGCCAAGATGCTTGTTCGGCCAAGGGCGATGCTCGGACATGTGTCCGAGCCACAAACCGACAGCTAATTTGCATATTTTATGCACACTTTGTTGGCATGAGGAGGGGACCAATATCACTCGCTGGATGTAAGAGGGAGAGGAGGGGAAAATGAATATCTCACTGGCTTAGCTACAATGGCATATTCATAAATCGATCAGGTGCGCTGCCATATTTAGACATTTATGGAACATATTAAGCCATTTAAACGGAGTCGGGTCATTCTTCCATTGTGTAGAAGAAGAAGAATTTGGATTTATATCCCACCTTTCTCTCCTGCAAGGAGACACAAAGGGGCTTACCAGGGGCGTAATGCCCATTGGGCAAGGTGGGCAGCTGCCCAGGGCACCACCTTGTGGGGGGGGGGCATCAAAATGCAGGGTTCGTTTTTGGGTATTTTTAGTGGTTTTCCATTTTTGGCCTGCAGGGGGCGCACTTTTTAGGCTAGCGGCGCCAAAATTTCAGCGTATCATCAGGAGACTCTTCTTATGCTACCCCCCAAGTTTGGTGAGGTTTGGTTCAGGGGGCCCAAAGTTATGGACCCTCAAAACTGTAGCCCCCATCTCCTATTAGCTCCCATTGGAAACAATGGGGGATAGGGCACCCCTTTTGGGAGTCCATAACTTTGGACTCCTTGAACCAAAGCTCACCAAACCTGTGGGGTAGCATAAGGACAGTCTCCTGATGATACACTGAAATTGTGGTGCTGATATGTCTAAAAATGCACCCCCTGCAGGCACCAATGTCCTGGTGTAAAAAAAAAATTTGGTTGTGGTGGAGTGGCTGCCCACGGGAGGGGCATCCAACTCAGGTTTTGCCCAGGGCTACAGTTAGCCTCGTTACGCCCCTGGGGCTTACAAAGGAGCAGCAGTGGCGTAGGAGGTTAAGAGCTCGTGTATCTAATCTGGAGGAACTGGGTTTGATTCCCTGCTCTGCCGCCTGAGCTGTGGAGGCTTACCTGGGGAATTCAGATTAGCCTGTACACTCCCACACACGCCAGCTGGGTGACCTTGGGCTAGTCACAGCTTTTCGGAGCTCTCTCAGCCCCACCTACCTCACAGGGTGTTTGTTGTGAGGAGGGAAGGGCAAGGAGATTGTAAGCCCCTTTGAGTCTCCTGCAGGAGAGAAAGGGGGGATATAAATCCAAACTCCTCCTCCTCCTCCTCTTCTTCTTCTTCCAATCTCCTTTCCCTTCCCCCTTCCCCCCCACAACAAACACCCTGTGAGGTGGGTGGGGCTGAGAGAGCTCCGAAAAGCTGTGACTAGCCCAAGGTCACACATGTGTTGGGAGTGCACGAGCTAGTCTGGTTCTCCAGATAAGCCTCCACAGCTCAAGTGGCAGAGTGGGGAATCAAACCCGGCCCTCCAGATTAGAGTGCGCCTGCTCTTAACCGCTACACCTCACTGGCACGTAGCCATTGATGGAATGTATGAAACCGTTTTAGATTGAGTCAAGTCATTCTTCCGTTGTGTAGTGATTGGTGACAGCTTGCTGGGGTCTCCAGCTGAGACCTGGTGTGCCAAGGCAGACCCTTTAACTGGAAATGCTGCGGGGGGGGGGGGGGGCGCTTTGCTGTTGAGTCGCAACCCTCTTTCCCCTGCTTTTGAGGACGCAAAAAAGCAGGCATCTGGAAATCGGAATTCCTCAAGAGATCACCTCCGTTGAAGGCGACTATTAAAATTTTAAGAGCCCAGAAAGGAACTCGTGCGTATGTTCACGTAGCCCAGGCAGAAGAGCACGCTTCGCAGTCCTTGCAAGTACGAGAGCCTGCGTCGTGCGCTGGTTGCGAGTCAGGTCAATTTTCACGAAGGCGGTGACAGCTGGAGTTGCGTTTTTGGATGGGGGAAAAGGCAAAACAGGACAGTGTTTAATATTAATGCCGTTTCCCACGGGTTCTTAGAAGCATAGCCAAAAGGTGATTCTCTAACCATCATAGGTGGATATGGATATATAGTAAGGGAGGAACCTGTGTAAATGTTGAGGGGCCCGTGATTGTACAACTTCTGCAAAGGAGAGCTAGCTCGGGTTGGAGCATTGCTTTGAGAGCCCTCATTGCAGAGAGGCAGAAACCCAAACTCTACGGCGCTTCCTTCTCTAGTTTTCAGACGCCCTCTGCTGACAATCTGAAAGCTAGCAATATTTGCGTCGCTCAACTTTCCACTGTAGTTCTCTCTGTGCTAGTCTAGGCTCGTGGTGGCGAACCTTTGGCACTCCAGATGTTATGGACTACAAATCCCATCAGCCCCTGCCAGCATGGCAAATTGGCCATGCTGACAGGGGCTGATGGGAATTGTAGTCCATAACATCTGGAGTGCCAAAGGTTCGCCATTACTGGTCTAGGCCAGTGGTGGCGAACCTATGGCACTCCAGATGTTCATGGACTAGTTCATGGACTACATGTTCATGGACTACAGGTTGGGGTATCCAGCCCTCATTGCAGAGAGGCAGAAACCCAAACTCTACGGCGCTTCCTTCTCTAGTTTTCAGACGCCCTCTGCTGACAATCTGAAAGCTAGCAATATTTGCGTCGCTCAACTTTCCACTGTAGTTCTCTCTGTGCTAGTCTAGGCTCGTGGTGGCGAACCTTTGGCACTCCAGATGTTATGGACTACAAATCCCATCAGCCCTCAAGTTAAAGATATAATTATTGAGTAGTTGATAGGCTGATGGGAATTAGAAACCATAATAGCCGGAGTGCCAAAGGTTCGCCATTACTGGTCTAGGCCAGTGGTGGCGAACCTATGGCACTCCAGATGTTCATGGACTACAATCCCCATCAGCCCCTGCCAGCTTGGCCAATTGGACCCACCAAACCACACCCATCTTAGGGCAACCATGTAGGGGTCTCAAGGCAAGCGATGA
This sequence comes from Sphaerodactylus townsendi, assembly GCF_021028975.2. Classification (NCBI taxonomy): domain Eukaryota; kingdom Metazoa; phylum Chordata; class Lepidosauria; order Squamata; family Sphaerodactylidae; genus Sphaerodactylus; species Sphaerodactylus townsendi. Next base: position 10,770,556 of record NC_059441.1, read on the forward strand.
CTGGGGGTGGGTTTTCATTACCTGACACGGTGCAGCATCCCAGGACTTCATCCAAGAACTAACAAGGGCCTGCTTAGCTTCTGAGATTGGGCAGGTTGGGGTATCCAGGTCAGGGATACCCCAACCTGCATTGGTTCGACCTCACCTGGAATATTGTGTACAGTTCTGGGCACCGCAATTCAAGAAGGATATTGACAAGCTGGAACGGGTCCAGAGGAGGGCACCCAAAATGGTCCAAGGTCTGGAATCCATGCCCTACGACAGTGGTTCTCAACCTGGGGGTCGCGACCCCTTTGGGGGGTCGAATGACCCATTCACAGGGGTCACCGAAGACTCTCTGCATCAGTGTTCTCCATCTGTAAAATGGATAGAAGAAGAGGAGTTTGGATTTATATCCCCCCTTTCTCTCCTGCAGGAGACTCAAAGGGGCTGACAATCTCCTTGCCCTTCCCTCCCTCACAACAAACACCCTGTGAGGTAGGTGGGGCTGAGAGAGCTCCGAGAAGCTGTGACCAGCCCAAGGTCACCCAGCTGGCGTGTGTGGGAGTGCACAGGCTAATCTGAATTCCCCAGATAAGCCTCCACAGCTCAGGCGGCAGAGCTGGGAATCAAACCCGGTTCCTCCAGATTAGATACACGAGCTCTTAACTTCCTACGCCACTGCTGCTGATAAATGTTAGGGTTGCGGGTCACCACAACAGGAGGAGCTGTATTAAAGGGTTGCGGCATTAGGAAGGTTGAGAACCACTGCCCTACGAGGAGAGACTGAGGGAGCTGGGGATGATTAATTTGGGGAAGGGAAGGTTAAGAGGTGATCTTTGAAGGGATGCCATGTTGATGAGGGAGCAAGCTTGTTTTCTGCTGCTCCAGAGACTAGGACCAGGAGTGATGGGTTCAAGGTGAAGGAAAAGAGAGTCCACCTAAACATTAGGAGAAACTTCCTGACAGTAAGGGCTGTTGGACAGTGGAATGCACTGCCTCGGAGAGTGGCGGAGTCTCCTTCCTTGGCTGGATGGCCATCTGTCAGGAGTGCTTTGATTGCGTGTTCCTGCATTGGAAGGGTTTGGACTTGATGGCCCTTGGGGGTATCTTCCAACTCTATGATTCTATGGAACACCAGACCAGCCCAAAGTTGCTGGGTTGAAAAGCAGCAACCCTGATCTTCCTTGATAGTCTCCCATGCAAGTACAAGCCTTGGCCAACACTGCTTAGCTTCTGAGGTCAGACAAGATCAGGCTAGCCTGGGTCATCCAGGCCAGGCTTAAACCGGGTTAAAAAAAATCCAGGCAATCAGACCAATTTGAGGAAATAGTTAAGCTACCCCGAAGGAGCTGCTAACCCCAGACACCTTGGAGTGACCAGAAGCAACCATGTCCACAGCGTTCCATATTTACTTAGGCTACCTAGATGTCCTCCCTCCAGTCGGACAAACTGGCCAAGTTGGATGACGCTCTGCGCCACTCAGCACAACCTCTGGCCTCTCCGCTTCAAGACGATCGGGCACTGGGAAAAGCTGGTTCTCTGGAAAGTCATGGCCCGTCAGAGTAGGTGGTATTGCGCTAGAGGGAAAAAAATACGCTGCAAACGGCAACATCGTGCACCTTGGCACCGATGCAGCCCGCTAATTCTACAACAGCAACATCCATCAAAGCTAATTAACATTTCTCAGCCCACTTCAATGGCCGAGCAAAACTCCCTCTTTGATAACGTGTGTTCTGTCTTGGCGAGGCGACCCTGCAGGCTCGGGGAGATCAACCAAGAGAAAGAACGAGAGCAGCGGTTCTCAACCTGTCGGTCGCGACCCCTTTGGGGGTCGAACGACCTTTTCCCAAGGGTCGCCTAAGACCATTGGTACACGGTCTTTTTATATATACCAATTTTATGGTTGGGGGTCACCACAACATGAGGAACTGTATTAAAGGGTCGTGGCATTAGGAAGGTTGAGAACTACTGAACGAGAGGCTAGGAAAGAAGTAAGACCAAAAAGAAACAACGCCACACGTACTCTGCAGCGGGTAATGTTCTGAAAGCTCAACCGGACATAATTTTGTCGACTTTCCCCCCACCCAAACTTGGGACACTTCCAGCGACCTGGTTTCTAGAAACTGGTCCATCTATATACGCCTCTGTATATTTTTAGTTTGAAAAATACATGGGTTTCTTGTCCTAGAAGCTACGGGAGTTTCACACGCGCTCACACGGAGGTAAACCGGTGAAGATTTGAAGCTGGAAGCACAAACTGAAGGTTCAAGTGGCTAACACCCTTGCCGATACTTTTATTCCACTACAGTGCCCAAGTGGGTCATCTTCTCTTCCTCCTCCTGCTTGCTAAAAATACCCCAAATAGCAAAATAAACTACGGTCGTCTCAAGCAAGTGTGCAAATAAAAGCAAACAGAAATTCCGGGCCTAACGACGACAATACCTGATTGTTGGTTGCTGAGTTTAGTCGCGGCTTGCAACGGGCGTCTTAGAGCTCCCGGAAAAGATCCCCCTTTAACAAAACTCACCCCCCCCCTCCCGGAGAGTGTGCCGACCGAGCGTGATCAGGAAGGACAACCAGATGTGGACACGAGTCGCCCTGATATTTTAATGGAAATACTGCACTACAGTCAAGTTTACAACATCTGTATAGAAATCATCACATGAATAAGGTGGCAAACGGATCACAGTACAGAATACAAAAAAAAGAGAGCAGTTTAAAATAATAACGGGGAAGGGGGGGGGATCTTTTGCTATTGTATAGGCCGGGATTTGAGCTTGGAGCTCAGATGTCAGACATCAGGAATAGAGGGAGGAGGAAGGAAAGGAGAAAAATGTTGTTAGGAAACCCTGCTCCAAAGAGAGGAAAGGGTGTCCTCATTGGCTTAACCAGCTGTGCACGATTTCCCTTATTCTTGGATCATTTGGGTGCTGCAAACGCCACCCCAACCTTCCTGCCTGATGCTTCTCAGAAAGTGCTGGTTTTAAAGCGGACAGAGAGCCTGCACCAATATTTTAACGTGGGGCGGGGCGGGGAGAGGCGCATCCCAAAGGACGGGTACGGTGAGGAGTAGAGTCAGTGCATGAGAACCCTGCAAAGTGAAGAGGACAGTGTAACGTTTCCCTTCCCTTCCCAAGACAGATGAGGGAAGGAGGCGTGAAGGGAGAGTTAGGTTATTGCTGGCATAATGTTAAAACTCCCCCCCCCCCCCCGGTTGAGTTCTTTCTCGTTATTTTAACCACCACAGGTGAAACTCTCTCCTGCGTATCCCCGCCTCTGGATACCACCTTTCCCTCTATCGCTCAAGTCTTGGACCACGATAACGCTCTTCTACACTAGAGAGAGGCAAATTTACCTGCCCGGAAACCTTTTGGATAGATTTAAATGAGCAAGTCGGGGGGGGGGGGGAGGGGGTGGATACAGCAAAAAGGAACCCCAGAAAGGCGCCTCGTTTCTCCCGGCCTCTTTGCTTTGCCCGAGTCAACCACGCTTCCTTTCGGATGAGGAAGAGACCATGAGTCGATTGCCACGTTTACAAAAATCACAGAAAAAATTCCTTCGAAAGGATCGTCGTCTCCCCCGGTTATTTTCTTAGCTATTCGGTATCACCAAGCCTTTTTTATTTTTTAAATAAAAAAATAGATATTTGCGCTGGCATATTTCACTACTAATATCACCCCACCCCCCGCAAAAAAATCCAAAACAAAACCCTCCGTTGTCTTTATTCTTTTGCTCTGTGCTTCACCCGCTCCCTGGCACATACACACTCCAAATACATAAAAGCAGCTCTGTCAAAATACTGGTTTGGTACTTATTTTCTCTGATACCGAGAAGTCACACATGCCTGCGGGAGAGAAGCACAGCCAAACCCATCTACGAACCTCATCCACGCTTCTCAAAAGTGCAGATTTTTATTTTTCTGAGTTGGAAGATAAGGTGGGTCAGAAGACCTCCCAGCCCCGCCTACCCCAAAAGAAAACCAGGATGGCATAACATGTATTGAACTGGCTGCTTGAAACAGTCATGTTACACCACGGCACAGAGCGCTCCCTTGCGCACCCACCCGCTCGAGTCTTCTCGCTTTCCACCTGGAAGTCGACAATATGATCGGGCGCCCCTGCTGCCCAACTGTCTGCAAATTTCGACAACGCGCCTCTCCGAACGCAGCAAGGGAACTGGCGAGCCACGCGTTTTTGTCTAGTAAGAACCCAAGATGTATTATTATTATTATTATTTTTTACAAAAGGAGAGAAACCCCCCCACACGCACACAAACTTTCCACGCAAAGCACTACAATGGTATCTCCCTTTGGTAGAAAGTGTAATAAAATGCCCGAAGGTGCTAAAACCGGAAGCCGACTGGTACGAAGGTACACGCGAGAAGCTAGTCAGGGTGATACTAGCGCGTTGAGCAGACTTTCTTTAATTAAAAAAAAAACAAAAAAAATTGACAAATATGTACATTTATTTACAAAAGAAGGAGGGTGGAGGAGAACCATTTTTTTTTAAAATCGGAGGCGGCTGTCGTGAAAGCACGGGTGTGGTGTATATAACTTCGCTTGTTGGGTGGGCGGCCGGACAGGCGGTGCGTGGCACTAAAGAGGGACTAATAAAACTAGCAGGTACAAAAATAAAGAGAGTTAAAAAACAAAAAAACAAACAAACAACCCCAAATAAAAGAATAGCTCCACTGGCACTAGAAAGGACAGACCAATCTTAATTGGCGTATGTTAAGTCAAAGAGTCCAGGTCACGAGGAGGAGGGGGGGGTACAGCGAGAACGACGGAGGAGACATATCGAAAGGGGGGGGGGGCAGTGGTGGTCTATTTCGGAGCTGATGTTTCCAAGGGCTGGACTGTGCAGCCCAGAGACCCGGTGGGAGGGTTCCGGAAAAGTCTGTGGCAGCGCAGACTTGTCCCGTTGGGCAGTTCCTGGGATTTCGAGCGAGGATGTTTCGGCCACAAAAGTCTCAGTTGTTTCTTCTGAGGGGGTGGAAGGGGGGGGGGGGTTGGTTAAATGCACCAATATCCTTTCGAGCTTCTGCATAGCACCTACTGTTCTTGTCGGCCATACCGTTGAGAGGATCGCTGCTGGTGTAGACTGGAAAGGCGGGTCTCTTGTACGGAGATTCGGGAAACCCCCCCTCCCCAAGTTATTGTGTAAATGGAAGTTTCGTCTCCTTGGCAACAGTTCCAGCTTCTCAAGGTGAAGACGTTTGGAAAGCCGCTCCCCCGCTGGGGCGACAGGGTGCACCGGCTACGGACTTGTTGCGAAGTGACCGTTATGAAGATATACAAAAGGTCAGGGGGAGGGTAGAACGGGGGTAGGCATCGTCTTTGCTTTTTCCTTGAGGCACGGCTACGCTAAGTGAAATCTTCCGCCTCACCCTTCCACCGCTGCTAATATTCTTTCTCTTTTCCCTCCCCGGAGTTTAGGGCGTCTTGAATATTGTGCCGTACTTGACACGGTACTTGTTGATGCTGACAAAGTGCAGGTCTTCCACGTTGCAGGTGGTGGTGCATGGGACCAGGCCTTCCAGCCCTTCGCCCATCAGCCACTTGTTGGTTTCGGCGGCCATCTCGCGGGTCACGTGCTCCTTGGTCCACGCGTCCACCCAGGCTTGGAACCTCTGGTGCAGCCGCTTGCTCACTCTTTCGTGGGACTGTGGAGGCAAAGGGGGAGGGGGAGGAGAGAAGAAAGGGCAAAAGAAGGCTACGGTCAGCAGCGCTACGGGAAAAAAAACCAAGACCCAAGCGCGCGCGTGCGTGCACAGAGACACGTGCCACCCGGCTGAACTGCGGAACGTCACACTCGAGGCTGAGCGAAAGCCCAGTCTGCGTTGTGGCATACGGGTCGATCCATTCACATGTGGCACCGGACGGCATGGACCGAGACATGCAGATGGATGCGTTTTATGGACCAGGGCGGGCTGGGAATATATTGTGCATGCTTGGACCAATGGAGCGCCCCTCAAGTAACCCGGAAGTGGTTCCATGCTCTTCTAAGGTAGATGAAAACATGAAGGGAGGGAACAGGTGGATGGGGGGATGGGGAGAATACTATGAAACTGGAGAGGAAATCTTTGTGTGTGTGTTTGTTGTTGCTGGGATGTGTTGGTGTGTCTGCAGTGCTTTCAGTATCCCTGGGGGGGGGGGGGTTCAATTTTTCCAGTGGCGAGGGAAAAGGAATTTCAGGGAGCAGATGGCCGGGGGGACCTCTCACAAACCAAATTTGAGTCTATTAGCACCTTAGGGTCCAAGGTTTTTGCAGAACAAGCCTTCGAGAGTCAACGCTCCCTGCTCTCGAAAGCTTGTATCCTGAAAATCTTGTTGGCTTCTCAGATGCTACTGGACTCTAATCTAGTTCTTCTAGTGCAAATCAACACAGCTGTCTGAAATGATCTAAGAAGAATATCTAACAACAGCAGCTTCAATTCCCACATCCACGTCGGTCTCTAAGGTGCTACTGGACTCCAACCTAGCTCTTCTCCTACAGACTAACGCGGCTACCCTTTGAAACTATCTTACAAGCCAGTTTCTCTCACTCAAATGAATTTTTAAAAATGATAAAGTATTTTAAAATAGTGCTTTGGCCGCCCTTTAATTCCTAACAGCCATGCCAGCTGTGTAATAGCGATTAAGTAAAACGATTGACAAGATGTGACAATCTCTGCAAAACCGTCGACAGATACAGCTCTTGACTTGTCTCTCCCGCTCAGATTTTTCTCCGCCTTCTGCCACCTACGCTATCGACAGCGGGAAGTCTGAACAGCGCGCCCCCTTCCGCTGATGAACACAGGCACTGTTGAATGGGGTGTTCGCAATGACTGGGTGGCAGTCACAGCAACGACTGAACGGGAGTGTTCGCAATGACTGGGCGGCAGTCACAGCAACCAACTGAATGGGGTGTTCACAATGACTGGGCGGCAGTCACAGCAACCCACTGAATGGGGTGTTCGCAATGACTGGGCGGCAGTCACAGCAACCACTGAACGGAGCGTTCTCAATGACTGGGCGGAAGTCACAGCAACCACTGAATGGGACGTTCGCAATAACTGGGCGGCAGTCACAGCAACCACCGAATGGGACGTTCGCAATGACTGGGCGGCAGTCACAGCAACCAACTGAATGGGGTGTTTGCAATGACTGGGCGGCAGTCACAGCAACCACTGAATGGGACGTTCGCAATGACTGGGCGGCAGTCACAGCAAGGACGGAACTCGAGGGGAGCTAAGATTCTGTCCCGGTTCCCAACCCACACTAACACACTGGCTGTGCCCAGCTTATCCTTGGGGAGGAATGAGAGGCCGGCGGCTCTTCCCGTCCCATCGCTCGGTCCTACCTGATGAGCACGCAGCAGAGCTGTCCTCCGGTACATGTAATCCTCCGATTTGATCACATACACCATCTTATAGGAGTTGAGCTTAAATTTACACTCCAGCTTGTCTAAGCTCTCCACATTGTCCAAGGGCTTCTTACTGCTCCCTTCCTTTCCTTCCTTCTCCTGCTGCTCCCGACCGCGCTGGCACTTGCGGATCCGCCTCAGGTTTCTGGAAAGCAGAGAACCCCTGCTAAAATTAGTGCCGTCTCCTCCGCCCCTCTGCCCACACGCCACTCGCTGACTGACGGCCAAACGCAAACGGGTCCATCTGCACGTCAACTTAACCGGCTGCGCCCGCCTGCCTCCATCCTCTCCTCGGCTTGTTCCAGAGGTCCAACCCCAGAGTGGAGGATGGAGCGAAGGTTTGCAGGGACTCGCGACCTTCATGCCTGCCTCTGTGTAGCAACCAGGAGCTTCCTTGATTGTCTCCCATCCAAGTACTAACCAGAGCTGATACTGCTTAGCTTCCGAGATTTGGCTAGCCTGGCCAACAAGACAGACTCAAATGGACTGAAGAAGAAGAGTTGGATTTATATCCCCCCTTTCTCTCCTGCAAGGAGACTCAAAGGGGTTTACGAACTCCTTACCCTTCCCCCCCTCACAACAAACACCCTGTGAGGTGGGTGGGGCTGAGAGAGATCCGAAGAACCGGGACTAGCCCAAGGTGACCAGCCCAATGTGTTGGGAGTGCACAAGCTAATCTGGTTCACCAGATAAGCCTCCACAGCTCAAGCGGCAGAGCGAGGAATCAAACCCGGTTCTCCAGATTAGAGCACACCTGCTTTTAACCACTACACCATGCTGACTGACTAATCAAATGCTGGCCCCGAACAGAGGGTGTGTGTGATGAAGATGGCTGATGTTGACTTGATCCGTCATCCCTTCCTCCCTCCTGTTTCACACCTCAAATCACATGACAGCAGGAGACAGCTAGGAACACTTTAGGCTGCAACCTGGGGCGGAAGGGGTCTCTGTTCCTTCCACAAACAGAGATCCGTGCGGAAACACAGTGGTAGCCTTTAGGTGCAGTTCAGTTCGGGATCAAAGCCCTTCCCCCTTTTGGTTGCCAGTGGTTTAATAACAAGGCTGCGTGTGTTCAAAACGCTGGCAAGTCTCAACTGCCTTGCTGGGTTTTCAAGGCAAAAGACAAACAAGAGATGGTTTGCCCACTGCCTTCTCCTGAGTAGTGACCCCGGACTTCTCTGGTGGTCTTCCCAACCAAGCTGCAACCAAGCCCACCACTGATTGGTTTTCAAGATTTGATAGAAGTCGGGCTAGCCTGGGCCACGTGGGTCACGGCTAGATGGTGGGATTCACTCCACGGGGCGGTGGAAAGGGCTGTCAAGTCATAGCTGACTTCTGGCAACCTCGTAGGCTTCGACAAGGGAACAGATAAACAGAGGTGGTTTGCCAATCCCTGCCTCCGTGTGGCAACCCCCATCTTCCTCAATGGTCTCTCGTCCAAGTACTAACAAGGACCTGCTTAGCTGGATAATGTGGGAGTGCTGCCACGGGCGCCACCAGTTTCCACAACGGTGCTGCCGCAAGAACAAACTACGGTTGTCGCTTCCAGGAGGAAAGCGACGCCTCAATCCGACAAGCAGCGCTTTTGGCCAAGAGGAAAGGTGCCGTCTTAGCTTGCTCACTCACCTGGGCAGAAATACTGGTTTCTGGGCTAGCTGTTCCCGCAGTTCAGGAGAGGTGGAGTCAGAATTGACGTACCGATCGACGTAGTCGGTCCAACGCTGAAACGGTACACGTGATAAAGAGAGGAAGGGAGAGGGGTGTTAACTAGTTCCCTTAAAACAAAGCTCCTTATATTGGCGAAGGTTTGTCTTCTCACAAACCAGAATTTCCCTAAGCAATACAGAATCCTGTCTATGTAGGTGACAACTGCAGCGAGAACTCTATATGCACAGAAATGGAGAGACAATACGACACCAGCAAAACTGAACTGGATTCTACAAGTTACGGAAGATGCAGAAATGGTGAAGCGGATGGCATTATTAAAAGATAACTGCTTGGACAATTTTTCACAAGATTGGAAACCCTTTACAGAAAACCTTTTACGTAAAAACTATTCAAATAGAGAAGTCGTGTCAGGCTTTGGCCCCTTCCGCACACGCAAAATAATGCATTTTCAAACCACTTTCATAACTGTTTGCAAGTGGATTTTGCTATTCCGCACAGCTTCAAAGAGCACTGAAAGCAGTTTGAAAGTGCATTATTCTGCAAGTGTGGAATGAAGCTAAATAAAGTAGATCATAGTTACCAGGAGATATTTAAAGAGGAAGCAGAGTTTGGATTCATATCCCCCCTTTCTCTCCTATAAGGAGACTCAAAGGGGCTTACAATCTCCTTTCCCTTCCCCCCGCCCCCCACAACAAACACCCTGTGAGGTAGGTGGGCCTGAGAGAGCTCCAAAGAACTGTGACTACCCCAATGTCAATGCAATACAAAGCAAAGCCTGAGACGGTATAAATGTCAATCATAAACAGTAAATCCCGTCTGGCTCCAATACAAAATTAAAAACCCCATTTTAATATAAACATTTTAAAATACATCAATGAACATATAAACTATATATACAATAGACAACAACAATAATTCGACACCCCACATACACTCATGCACCTCACAACTGTGTACAATTCAATGAATATGATGTTCTCATGGTAGAGACTTGTTGTGTATACATTGGTTCAGAGAATCTCTCTCCCTTTTTGTGCATGAGTGTAATGTGGGGTCTCGAATTACTAACCCAATGTCACCCAGCTGGCATGTGTCGGAGTGCACAGGCTAATCTAGTTCACCAGATAAGCCTCCATAGCTCAAATGGCAGAGTGGGGAATCCTCCGGTCCTCAAGAAGAAGAAGAAGAAGAAGAGTTTGGATTTATATCCCCCCTTTCTCTCCTGCAGGAGACTCAAAGGGGCTTACAATCTCCTTGCCCTTCCCCCTTCACAACAAACACCCTGTGAGGTAGGTGGGGCTGAGAGAGCTCCGAGAAGCTGTGACTAGCCCAAGGTCACCCAGCTGGCGTGTGTGGGAGTGCACAGGCTAATCTGAATTCCCCAGATAAGCCTCCACAGCTCAGGCGGCAGAGCTGGGAATCAAAGCCGGTTCCTTCAGGTTAGATACACGAGCTCTTAACCTCCAACGCCACTGCTGCTCCTCCACTTAGAGTGCACCTGCTCTTAACCACTACACCGTGCTGGCTCTCAAGAATTACAGCACCAACATGTTAATTACATGCATTGAAGTTAAAGAGTTAACCTGCAGTCAAAAATGAGACAGCTGGAAATCACTATACAATGTGTAATGGGTTGTGTTTTGTTTCTTTTATGTATGCATACATACATGCATGTATGGAGATTGTCTTTTTATGTGAGAAAATTTTAAAAAGTTATTTTTTAAAAAAAACCTCAACCAAGTGGGCCGACAGAAGCGACCCTTACCTCGGCTTCGACGGGGTCGTCTGAGTTCTCTTCTTCTGTGTCCAGCAGCTCAAAGGTTAACTGAACCTGCCCTCTGCTCTGGATGAACATCAGCTGCACAACAGAAATACACAGTTGAAATAACCCCAGATGTTTAACCCCCCCCCCATCCCGGACAGTTATGTAGCCCAAACCTGGCCCAAGAACATAAAGCTTGAAAGCCTTTTGGCTCAAGGCTGGAATCTAGCTGTTCACTAACCCAGGTGTACTTGGGAAGCACAGGTGGTTTCCCCTTGGGCAGGACTTAGGACAGTGGTGGCGAACCTTTGGCACTCCAGATGTTATGGACTGCAATCAATTCCTTCATGCCAGCCCCTTTGCCAGCATTGGCCATGCTGGCACAAGGGTAGGCGGGATGGGAAATTGTAGTCCATAACATCTGAGTGCCAAAGGTTCGGCCACCATGGACTTAGGGACAACAACCCCTTCCCTTTTCTATGGGGATGAGTCCACGCCCGGAGGTGGGGAATTTATGGAACTCAGATGTTCATGGACTACATTTCCAATTGGCCATGCTGGCAGGGGGTGACATGGGAATTGTAGTCCATAACATCTGAGTGCCAAAGGTTCGCCACCACGTGACTTGGGGACAACAACCCTTTCCCTCTCATGGGATGTCCACGCTCCGGTGGTGAACCTCTCAGTGGCACTCCAGATGTTCATGGCGGACTACATTTCCCGCACTGGCCATGCTTGCAGGGGGGCTGATGGGAATTGTAGTCCGTTAACTTTTATCTCGGAGTGCCAATAGGGTTCGCCAACACTGTCCTATGCCTTTCCTTCCTCCCAAGCCCATGGGGAACGCGCTGTTTAGCTCCACCAGAACGCCACCCTGCCCCCGTTACCTTGAAACAGTTCTCATCCTGCATCAGGTGCTTTCAGGCTTTTCATGCGTTGATAGGCCGCTTTTCCACCAGGGGAAGCGGGATGACTGGCAGGGACAAAGGGCTCCTCCCCCCCCCCAGAAGCACCGTCAAGCATGCTTCTAGCAGGTACAGCTCCGTCACCTGCACGCAGATCTCGTCGCTCACTATATGCTGAAGCTGTTGGTAGAGGGGGAAGAGGTACAGAACATTTTTAAAAAAATAATCTTTATTTTGCTGACAAAATTTACAGAAATGGAAGAAAAGCTGAAGGAATTTTTAAAAAATAACCACAGACAAACATCCACATAGAAGTGGAGGAGAAGCAGAAGAAGAAGTAGAAGAGGAGTTTGGATTTATATCCCCCCTTTCTCTCCTGAAGGAGACTCAAAGGGGCTTACAATCTCCTTTCCCTTCCCCCTAACAAACACCCTGTCAGGTGGGTGGGGCTGAGTGAGCTCCAAAGAACTGTGACTAGCCCAAGGTCACCCAACTGGCATGTGTTGGAGTGCACAAGCTCATCTGGTAGCCCAGATAAGCCTTCACAGCTGAAGTGGCGGAGCGGGGAGTCAAACCTGGTTCTCCAGATTAAGAGTGCACCTGATCTTAACCACTACGCCGCTGCTGCTCTTAGAGGGGGGAAAATAAAGTTTTAAAAAACCCTCCCCCATCTCCAAATGCACAATGGTGTGCTTACCTGTCGAACAATACTTTGAATCAGCTTGTCCATGGTGAAGGCAATGTAGGCGTGGATGGTGAACATCTCCCGCAGAGAATCCTCGTACTGGGACGAGTCCATGTTCCCGTCCAGCAAGTTCCGCACCATCTCCAGGAAAGCGGGGTAGTAGTCTTCTACTTCGATATCCACTGGGAACGGGGAAAGCAGGTGTCGGCCATGCAAACGCTTACATCCAACTTCTAGTGGAACCTGTTCCGCCTTAGAGTGTAGTGGTGTCAAGCTTCAGCGTCTCTCCAGAGGTGGATTGTACTTCCATCATCCCCTGCCAGCATGAGCCATGCTGGCAGGGGATGATGGGAACTGTAGTCCATGACATCTGGAGGGCTGCGAGTTTGACATTTAGGGCCTAGAGGACTCTTTTCCTTCCTGCCCCACAGTGAGAATACACACATTTCAGTGCCAGCATCACCATTTCCAGACCTGTTATGCAAGATACTTTATTTTTTTTACTTCAGTTGTACACTGTCTTTCTTCCCTCCAGACACCCCACCAATGTTCCCTCTAAGTTGAATTTTGTATACTGGTACACAATAAGCGTTGTTCCTTATTAAGACAAAGAGCTGTACTGTGTGACGAGGACTGTAATTGTGCCTGAAGTTAATGTTATTTATCAATAGATTTTATTGGCTGGCCTGTGTGTGTGTGTGTGTGTGTGTGTGTGTGTGTGTGTGTGTGTGTGTGTGTGTGTGTGTGTGTGTGTGTGTGTGTGTGTGTGTGTGTGTGTGTGTGTGTGTGTGTCTCTCTCTCTCTCTCTCTCTCTCTCTCTCTCTCTCTCTCTCTCTCTCTCTCTCTCTGTCTGAGTGTCTCTGTCTCTCCCTGTAAGTTGCACAGCTGCCCAGCAGGGGGAGCTCTTGCTGCGCCTTGGTTCTGCACTGCCCCACGGAAACCTCAGAGGGACTTCTGGGCCCAATGTTCCCCTTTTTCCCCTTTTCACATCACAATAACCCCATGAGGTAGTTTTAGCTGAGCGGGTACGACTGGCCCACTAACACAGATTCCATGGCACAGCGTCGACTAAAAGCTGAGTTTCTGAGTTCCTAAGCCACTATACCACCACTGCCCAGTCACGAAGTCAGAGACTCTAACCACTATACCACCGCTGCCCCAGTCGCGAAGTCAGAGACTCTAACCACTATACCACCGCTGCCCAGTTGCGAAGTCAGAGACTCTAACCGCTATACCACCGCTGCCAGTTGCGAAGTCAGAGACTCTAACCGCTATACCACCACTGCCCAGCGGTGAAGTCAGAGACTCTAACCACTTTACCATCGCTGCCCAGTCACAAAATCAGAGACTCTAACCGCTATACCACCGCTGCCCAGTTGCTAAGTCAGAGACTAATCACTATACCACCACTGCCCAGTCGCAAAATCAGAGACTCTAACCGCTATACCACCACTGCCCAGTTGCTAAGTCAGAGACTCTAACCGCTATACTACCACTGCCCAGTGGTGAAGTCAGAGACTCTAACCGCTATACAACCGCTGCCTAGTCGTGAAGTCAGAGACTCTAACCACTATACCACCACTGCCCAGTCACGAAGTCGGAGACTCTAACCATTATACCACTGCTGCCCATCGTCCCTCATCCCTCCCCTCCCCCAGCAGAACGTGCACTTACTGGGTTCCTTCAACCGCAAATGGATGGCAGGACTGTCGCTCTTGTCTCGCTTGACGCCCAACACTTCCCGCTCCCACTCCCTTTCCCGGTTCTCCTCTTCTATCTGCCGCTCAGCCTGGTTGTATATCCGCAGCAGCCGCAGGCACAGGATCTGGTGCAGGCGCAGGAAGATGTACCAGTTGTTGTTGACGTAGAAGAGGTTGTAGACCTCGTCCATGCCGCGCAGCTTCTGGGCGGCCGTGTTGCTGAACAGCAGCTTGGCCTTGGGGGGGCTGCCCCCACCCTTCGCTGTGCTTTCTTTTCACGCCCCCCCTCGGTGCCCCTCGCCCACGCCCATTCTCCTCCTCTTCTCTCCTCCCTCCATCGCCGCTTGGAGAGAGCTCGCCCCGCTGGGCGAACAGCAGGTCCGGGATGAAGTGGGACATGACCTGCTTGATCTTGTACTTGTCTTCCTTCTGGATGCCCGTCTGCCGCTTGACGTGGTGGATGATCAGGGAGGCGGCATCGTCCAAGATCTGCTTGTCCTCGTAGGCCAGCGACAGGTGGGGGCCGGTGTTCTCTTCGGAAGTCTGCTCCTGCCTCTGCAACAACAAGAGGGACGGCGTGACGGTCGGCTTTTCCTGCATTTCCCCTTCCCACGCCGGGAGCGGGGGAGAATCCGGCAAGCAGCACGCTGCAAGCCCCGACACTCTGTTCACGAGAGGTGTGCAAATATTTGTGTAATTTTTTATTATAAGTTCTAGACTGGATCAAGCCTGGACTCTTCCTAGAAGCTAGAAGAAGATTCAAGATTCCTAGAAGAAGATTCAATTACCACCATATGCTACCCTCTTAGAGGGGAGTCCAGCCGTTCCCTTTCCTTAGGGAAGCCTCTAATTAAATTGGTTTTTGGGGCGCCTGATATCTTTGTACTGACCGCTGCTTTTAATAGATTTTAATAGATTTTATTGGTTTAATAACTTTACTGATTGTAATGAATATTGTTGTGCACCGCCCAGAGCCCCACGGGAATGGGGCGGTCTACAAATTCAATCAATCAATCAATGAATCAATGAATCAATCAATGAATCAATGAATCAATGAATCAATCAATCAATCAATCAATCAATCAATCAATCAATAAGAAAGAGTTTGGATTTATATCCCCCCTTTCTCTCCTGCAGGAGACTCAAAGGGGCTGACAATCTCCTTGCCTTTCCCCCCTCACAACAAACACCCTGTGAGGTAGGTGGGGCTGAGAGAGCTCTGAAGAACTGTGACTAGCCCAAGGTCACCCAGCTGGCGTGTGTGGGAGTGTACAGGCTAATCTGAATTCCCCAGATAAGCCTCCACAACTCAAGCGGCAGAGCTGGGAATCAAACCCGGTTCCTCCAGATCAAAGTGCACCTGCTCTTAGCCACTGCTCTTAGCAACTATGCCACTGGTGACTACCCTGAGACATGTTCTTTGGTCACATTATGAGAAGAGTCACTGGGAAAGGCAGAAGAAGAGTTTGGATTTATATCCCCCCTTTCTCTCCTGTAGGAGACTCAAAGGGGCTTACAATCTCCTTTCCCTTCCTCCCCCCACAACAAACACCCTGTGAGGTAGGTGGGGCTGAGAGAGCTCTGAAAAGCTGTGACTGGCCCAAGGTCACCCAGCTGCCGTGTGTTGGAGTGCACAAGCAAGTCTAGTTCACCAGATAAGCCTCCACAGCTCCGAGTGGCAGAGCGGGGAATCAAACCCGGTTCTCCAGATTAGAGTGCACCTGCTCTTAACCACTACGCCACTGCTGCTCCTATGCAAGCACCAGGCCGTTACTGACCCATGGGGTGATGTCACAGTAAATTTACTAGCTTTGCTCACAGGGCGGTTTGCCGTTGCCTTCCCAAGTCACCTACGCTTTACCCGCAGCAAGCTGGGCTCTCCTTTCATCAACCTCGGAAGGCTGGACAGGGGAGTCAACCTTCAGCCGGCTACCTGGAACCGACATTCACCAGAATCGAAACTCCGGTCGTGAGCAGAGATCGGGCTGCAGTGCTGCAGCTCAGCACTCTGTGCCACGGGGCTCTTCGAGGGTAAAAGGGGAGGCCCAACATGAGATGCACTGACTCGATCAAGAAAGCTGCAGCTCTCAGTTTGCAAGACCTCAGCGAGGCTGCAAGACCTCAGCGAGGTCACCATAAGAGACTTGACGCTACTTAAGAAGAAGAAGAGTTTGGATTTATATCCCACCTTTCTCTCCTGCAAGGAGACTCAAGGTGGCTGACAAGCTCCTTTCCCTTCCTCTCCCCACAACAGACACCTTGTGAGGTCGGTGGGGCTGAGAGAGTCCTGAGAGAACTGAGACTAGCCCAAGGTCACCCAGCAGGACCGTAGGAGTGCACAAACACATCTGGTTCACCAGATAAGCCTCTGTCACTTAGGTGGAGAAGTAGGGAATCAAACCGGTTCTCCAGATTAGAATCCACCTGCTCTTAACCACTACACCATACTCTTAACCACTACACCACAGATTGGAGTCCACCTGCTCTCCACCACTACGCAATGCTGGCTCTCACACAGATAATACGAAGCTACCCCAGTGCCCATTTTCTCTCAGATCCACATCTGAGCTGAACGAGAACTTTGCGCTATATAGGAGTTTGGATTTATATCCCACCTTTCTCTCCTGTAAGGAGACTCAAGGTGGCTTACAAGCTCCTTTCCCTTCCTCTCCCCACAACAGACACCTTGTGAGGTGTCTTCCTCACAGACTCCTCCCAAAAACCCACCTCATCGTAAATACTTTCGATCTCGCTCAGCAGGCTCTTCGATCTTAAGACCTTGGTGTCGTTCTGCTTGAAGTTGATCCCTTGGTGGTCGAGAGACTTCAGGTAATACTTCTCGTTCTGTTCCCGCCACACTTTGTTGAACCCTCTCTGGGCTTCTCGCCACTCCTCCTCTTTCATTTTTAACCTTGGAGAGAAAGAGAGAGCGACAGGGGCTTTGGAGGATTGTGCTAACGAAGAAGAGAAGAAGAAGAGTTTGGATTTATATCCCCCCTTTCTCTCCTGCAGGAGACTCAAACGGGCTGACAATCTCCTTGCCCTTCCCCCCTCACAACAAACACCCTGTGAGGTGGGTGGGGCTGAGAGAGCTCCAAGAAGCTGTGACTAGCCCAGGGGTAGGGAACCTGCGGCTCTCCAGATGTTCAGGAACTACAATTCCCATCAGCCCCTACCAGCATGGCCAATTGGCCATGCTGACAGAGGCTGATGGGAATTGTAGTTCCTGAACATCTGGAGAGCCGCAATTTCCCTACCCCTGGACTAGCCCAAGGTCACCCAGCTGGCGTGTGTGGGAGTGCACAGGCTAATCTGAATTCCCCAGATAAGCCTCCACAGCTCAGGCGGCAGAGCTGGGAATCAAACCCGGTTCCTCCAGATTAGATACACAAGCTCTTAACCTCCTACGCCACTGCTGCTCCACGAAGGCGTGACTTCGAAAGAAACAAACGGACAAACCGCCGTCTTAACACGGAGCCTCCGAAGAACTGGGGCGAGGGACGAAGGCCTCCTCCCAAATGTCTATAGGTTACCTTTTCAACACAATAGGGACTGCAACGGAAGGGTTCTTTCTGAGCCCGTCAATAATGTCGACTGCTTTATCGGCATATATCCTCTGCAACGCCTTGCGGTGGATAACCTCCGAAGAGCCCCCCAAGGTATTGTCCAGGCGGAATTTGGCTTGATCCTCTGCCGATAAGCGGGAGAGCTTCTTCTGTATCGTCTCAAGGACTCGGATGGTCGCCAGGTTGGTCTCCAAGACAACGTCCAGCTGAAGCAGAAAGAGGCTTGTAAGTTACAACGAAAAGCTCCATTTGGAAAACAGAAACGGTTTCTGCAACACGTGAAGAAGAGGAGTTGGGAAATCAGTGGTGACTCTGGGATATCTGCAAGTCTTGCTTGGAAGTTGGGAACTCTGTGGGAGGGGCATGTAGGGTGAGGGACACTTGGCAGAACCCAAGATAATGCCAAGAAGAAGAAGAGTTTGGATTTATACCCCATCTTTCTGTCCTGTAAGGAGACTCAAGGTGGCTGACAAGCTCCTTTCCCTTCCTCTCCCCACAACAGGCGCTTTGTGAGGTCGGTGGGGCTGAGAGAGTTCAGAGAGAACTGTGACTATTCCCAAGGTCACCCAGCAGGAATGTAGGAGTGTGGAAACACATCTGGTTCACCAGATAAGCCTCCGCCACTCAGGTGGAGGAGTGGGGAATCCAACCCGGTTCTCCAAATTAGAATCCACCTGCTCTTAACCACGACACCACGCTGATCGAGCCAAGACCAACTAAAAAGCAGAATGCTTGCTTCGGACTGGAAGCACGGAGTGCTCGAGATACCGGAAATTGCAAGTCGGGCAGGGGAGGGTGGAAATACAATCACTATAAGTCTATTTCCCCATCAGGAAAACAACGCATCAAGCTGCAGGCGAAGGCTTTCACTTTTAGGAAATAAAGGGTTTTTTTTCAAGAAGACCATGTGGAAGGGGAAAACTTAGGTCAGTGATGGCGAACCTTTTCGAGACCGAGTGCCCAAACTGCTACCCAAAACCCACTTATTTATCGCAAAGGGCCAACACGGCAATTTAACCTGAATACTGAGGTTTTAGTTTAGAAAAACCGGTTGGCTCCGAGGCGTGCGTTACTCGGGAGTAAGGTTGGTGGTAGTCGGTGGCTTTGCTTTGAAGCAACTGTGCAACTCTTCCAACGGGTGAATCATGACCCTAGGAGGGTTTACTCAGAAGCAAGCCCCATTGCCAGCAACCGAGCTTACTTCCAGGTAAAGAATCGTGCTTTAGTTCTTCACATGAAAATCAGTGAGGTTTAACAGCGCTTAACAGGGTTACCCACACTGCTTCCCCAAAACTAGGTCTTAGGTTTAATGCTAATAATCGAGGCCAGCGGCCCAGGCCAGCCTAGATGTGGGGGGGCACTCTGTTTGTGCGTGCCCACAGAGAGGGCTCTGAGTGCCACCTCTGGCACCCGTGCCATAGGTTCGCCACCACTGACCAAGGTTATGTTCAAATTT
The DNA here is from genome assembly GCF_021028975.2 of Sphaerodactylus townsendi. Lineage (NCBI taxonomy): Eukaryota > Metazoa > Chordata > Lepidosauria > Squamata > Sphaerodactylidae > Sphaerodactylus > Sphaerodactylus townsendi. Next base: position 10,789,683 of record NC_059441.1, read on the forward strand.
ACTCAGCATAACCAGTGTTCCATATTGATATAGCACTTCTAAGCAACTGAAACGTTCCACGTGACTTACCTCTGATCCTTACAACCTCTGATCCTTATAACAAAGATGTAAGATATGCAAGCATTCTAATTAACCCCATATTGCCAAGCAGAAAGATGATGAAAGAGGCCAACCAGAAAGGCCACGGCAGAGGCTGCAGTTGAACTGGACAGAAACTCCTCTTCCCCAAGTTCTTGGCACCAGATTCCAGCCTGCCTCCCACAAGCTATCCGGCTGTCACTGCAGCTGCCCGGTCAATTGACCTAAAGCCGTGGTGGCGAACCTATGGCACTCCAGATGTTCGTGGACTACAATTCCCATCAGCCCCTTGCCAGCACGGCCAATTGGCCATACTGGCAGGGGCTGATGGGAATTGTAGTCCATGAACATCTGGAGTGCCGTGGGTTCGCCACCACTGACCTAGAGCAGAGGTGTCAAACTTGCGGCCCTCCAGATGTTGTGGACTACAGTTCCTATCACCCCCTGCCAACATGATGGGAACTGTAGTCCAGAACACCCCCAACAGAGATGGATTATCACAAGGGCCAGATCCAATACCTTTCCATCGGCCATTACAAGGGGTCGCTACTTATCCACCCCTCTCCAGGATCAGGTTTGTCCACACTGTAAAAATCAAGTGGAGACTCTTGCTCACATTATTCTTGACTGTCCGAGATATGTGAGCATTAGGGATTTCTCTCCCAGGCTGGCCCTAGACAAATCCGAAAGAGACTCTGACTGCTGTGTTGTGGAGCTTCTGTTAAACAGCACAGATGTCGTGCTCTTGGGAAAAGTAGCAACATTTCTTTTACAAGTGACAGAACTTTCTAAGTGATGTATACTGCTATATACAGTCTTCCTGTCTGCGCTTTGAATGTACTCTCGATTTGTATTTCAAAGATGTCTGGCAACGCTCTAGAACCTGTTTTGAATGCCAAATAAAGGTTGTTGTTAGTCCAGAACATCTGGAGGGGCGGGGGTTTGACACCGTGGACCCAGAGCACCCCACGTTCTTCGGTTACCTCAAAGCGCTCATCCTCACAACGATAGATGTGCTCTTCATACTGGGTCTTCTTGGAGCTCACAAAGGTGGAATCTTCGGACCATGACGGAAAGGAGACCCAGGTGTCATTCAAAACCTTAGGCGGAGAGGAGAGCAGAATTTGTCAGCAATGAAGTTTTGTTTCCACGGTTGTTTTTAATCTTCCGGAAAAAAATCTAAACGCATGATCATTTTTGCAGCTTTCCGTGTATGTAACCTTCTACATTCATTGAAAATGCTGGGGGGAAGAATTAGGACTAATAAAAGGAAACATTTCTTCATGCAACGTGTGATTGGTGTTTGGAATATGCTGCCACAGGAGGGGGTGATGGCCACTAACCTGGATAGCTTTAAAAGGGGCTTGGACAGATTTATGGAGGAGAAATCGATTTATGGCTACCAATCTTGATCCTCCTTGATCTCAGATTGCAAATGCCTTAGCAGACCAGGTGCTCGGGAGCAGCAGCAGCAGGCGGCCATTGCTTTCACATCCTGCCTGTGAGCTCCCAAAGGCACCTGGTGGGCCACTGCGAGTAGCAGAGTGCTGGACTAGATGGACTCTGGTCTGATCCAGCAGGCTTGTTCTTATGTTCTTACCCTTTCCCTTTAACACATTGTTTGGAAAGTGTTGAAGATGGAGGAGTTTGGGCAGAGATTGCACAGAGAATACACTCTGCCAATAGCTATACTGTAAGGAAATGATCCAGAAGGATCCCCTTGGTAAAGGTACTGTGCTCAGCTACTCTGTATAACACATACTGTCTGAAGCTGAAAGTGTGATCTTACTATGTAACTTCTGCACCGTTTCAATGTGTCATGCTAACACTTATGCTTTTGTTTCAGGTTTCCACAATCCAAGCCCTATTGCGTTGCTGACTGGACGCCCTATTGTGTTGACCGGACCGACTTGCACAGAATAATCCGTCTTGAGTCACGGCGAGAAAGGTGGACTAGAAATAAACGCACACTTCACGGACTCTGGCCTGACAGTTTCGCTGAAAGCCATTTGCCTCCATCCCCAATTTTCTCTCTTCCTTCTGTGGTCACGGAAAGGCTGCCAAGATGTTTTCAGAGACACACACACACACACACACACACACGATGCTATCTCTCTCCAAGTTGGCTCAGAAGCTGAATTTCCCATAGAAAGCTACGTTCTGTGCTCTAGAGAGCCGTGATGGCAGGCGTACAAGTTTGAGGCCATGGGTAACGACGATGGCTTTTACTGCTAAGCCTTAAAACTCATTTCTGCAGCATTCCTCTCTGCCGGCCACTCCTAGAGAAACAGCACTCTCTACCCGTCTTTCCAAATAAGGGACTAAATGCCCCAAATTGGGCTAAAAATAATGTTCACTTTTTTTGAGGAGAGAGTGGCTTATTGGACAAGTCCAACCCTTTATTTGAAGGCTCTAATCTCCCTCAAAACTATGTTGGGATGCTTCAGCACGGGATGTGAAATCATAGAATCACAGAGTTGGAAGAGACCCCCAGGGGCCATCAAGTCCAACCCTCTGCAATGCAGGAAAACACAATTAAAACACTCCTGACAATTGGCCATCCAGCCCCTCTTTTAAAACCTCCAAAGGAGGCTCCACCACGCTCAGAGGTAGCTATCGAATAGCCCTCATTGTCAGGAAGTTTTTCCAGATGTTTAGGTGGAATCTCTTTTCCTTCGCCTTGAACCCATCACTCCTGGTCCTGGTCTCTGGAGCAGCAGAAAACAAGCTTGCTCCCTCACCAACATGGCATCCCTTCCAATATGGCTATCATGTCACCTCTTGACTTTCTCTTCACCAAAAGAAACATCCCCAGCTCCCTAAGTCTCTCCTCGTAGGGCATGGACTCCAGACCTTTGACCGTTTTGGTCGCCCTCCTGTGGACCCGGTCCCATAATGCATAAGAACATAAGAACAAGCCAGCTGGATCAGACCAGAATCCATCTAGTCCAGCTCTCTGCTACTCACAGTGGCCCACCAGGTGCCATTGGGAGCTCACATGCAGGATGTGAAAGCAATGGCCTTCTGCAGCTGCTGCTCCTGAGCACCTGGACTGTTAAGGCATTTGCAATCTCAGATCAAAGAGGATCAAGATTGGTAGCCATAAATCGACTTCTCCTCCATAAATCTGTCCAAGCCCCTTTTAAAGCATTGCATTCCTTCTCCAAGGAGTTTCTTCTGCCATAACAGAGCTAATGTACCAGAGGCCCCTGGTCTACCCTGCTCAAACTCTATGTACTACAAATTAGGCTTCGCTGTTAGGCAGATACTTGGTCGCCGGCCAGGCAGATACCCAGAGCAGGGTTGTTAATTTTGTTCCAACTTTCCTCCTGCCTATTTGCGTTCTAAGAGGACTAGTTCTCCAGAGGTTCCCGTGAACCTCACTCAAATTGCTCTGACACTGAAGAAGGCCTTACCTCCTTACACAGCGGAGTCCGACCAGTGCACTTGGGCTGCTGGTAGCTCTTTGGCAAGGCTCGGTAGCTGGAGCCCAGCCTCTTGCAAGAGGCGTAGTCGATCTCCATAGCTATCCCCTCCGTCGCCCGTTCCTTTGGAAAGGTCTCCAGATGTGAAGATTCTTTGTAGCCGAGGAAGTTCTTAAACCAAGTGAACAGCTCTGGGAACTTCCTGAAAAGGGGAAAGAGTGCGACATTATTCCCACGTTACGGGCTGAGGAGAGGACCGCTTGCCTAATCAGGCAGCAACTTTGGGCTCCTGCTGTGTTGTCTAGCCTGCCAGTTAAAAAGAAGAAGAGTTTGGATTTATACCCCACCTTTCTCTCTTGTGAGGCGATTCAAGGTGACTTACAAGCTCCTTTCCCTTCTTCTCCCCACAACAGACACCTTGTGAGGTAGGTGGGGCTGAGAGAGTTCAGAGAGAACTGTGACTATTCCCAAGGTCACCCAGCAGAAATGCAGGAGTGCGGAAACACATCTGGTTTACGAGATAAGCCTCTGCCACTCAGGTGGAGGAGTGGGGAATCAAACCCGGTTCTCCAGATTAGAATCCACCACTACACCATGCTGGCTGTCTTAAGATGTGCCTCACAAGTCTTGCTCTTTATGCCTCTGCTGTCAGTTGTGAGGTGGGCAGCAGTAGGGTATTTCCGGTGGTGGCACCACACTTGTTTAAGTTTACATATCTGACATTCTTTTAATCTTTCTTCTATTCCTGTCATTTTTTCGTGGGTAAAATAAAAATAATTTTTAAAAAAATGAAATGCCAGCTTAATGTAGGCAAGATGACGGGCCCTGAATATGAAGACTGTTCTGATGTTTGTTTGTTTTTTTGGATTTATATCCCTCCCTTTCTCTCCTGCAGGAGACTCAAAGGGGCTGACAATCTCCTTGCCCTTCCCCCCTCACCACAAACACTCTGTGAGGTAGGTGGGGCTGAGAGAGCTCCGAGAAGCTGTGACTAGCCCAAGGTCACCCAGCTGGCGTGTGTGGGAGTGTACAGGCTAATCTGAATTTCCCAGATAAACCTCCACAGCTCAGGTGGCAGAGCGAAGAATCAAACCTGGTTCCTCCAGATTAGATACACGAGCTCTTAACCTCCTACGCCACTGCTGCTCACTTGATAAACATTTGCTGATGCGACAACAGTAACCGTCACCTGCGTATGAACAGCTCCTTCTTGCAAACAGCTGACGGACAGCCACGCAGCCCAAGTACAAAATAATGCTACCACCTGTGAAGCACATAAATGGATCTGTTTGTTCATCCCCTGCTTACCCCAAAAACGGAGAAACCAGCTGCACCAGCTCAGCTCGGGATATGACCTCCTGGTTAAAAATGACCAGACAGCGGAGGAAATTCTCGTACGCTTCTGTGCTGCGGAGAGCCTTGCGCACCTACGCAAAACCAGCCGGGGAAGAAAAGGCAATTAGCAAGGAATCGAAAGGCAAAAATTGAATTCTACCGCCTTTCCGATCGGCCCAGATCGGAAGCCTGTGTTTGGGAAGCTAAAACCAACCCATGACTCATCTGTGCAAACACCAACAGTTCCGTTTGTAAACTGACCGCTGCCACCAAGCACCCGTCTGTTAATCACGCTGCCTCACCTTGTCGAAGAACAAAGACTCGGTCCCGCCATGCTTGCTGGCGTCAGCCAAGGACTGGTCCTTCAAATTAAGTAGCTTTGGTTTTTTCTGAAGGAAGGGAGACAGCAAACGGCAAGAGAGGGATTCAAAATCAAGTGCCAAGGGACAGTGACTGCCAATATCTACCCTGATATCCACTTGGGTTATTAAGCCCTTCTGAAGAAGGGTTAAGAAGAAGTATATCCCCCCCTTTCTCTCCTGTAGGAGACTCAAAGGGGCTTACAAACTCCTTTCCCTTTCCCCCTCACAACAAACACCCTGTGAGGTAGGTGGGGCTGAGAGACCTCAGAAAAACTATGACTAGCCCAAGGTCACCCAGCTGGCGTGTGTGGGAGTGCACAGGCTAATCTGAATTCCCCAGATAAGCCTCTACAGCTCAGACGGCAGAGCGGGGAATCAAACCCAGTTCCTTCAGGTTAGAGTGCACCTGCTCTTAACCACTACGCCACTGCTGCTCCTTAGGTTAGGCTCCATCGTTAGACCACACTTAAAATAATCTGTTTAGTGGAGATTGGTTATGCTGTGCGTTCCTTCTAGAAACGCTACTCCACACAGATGGAAGTTTGAAATCATTTGATTTGAAACAGGTTATTTAGCATCCATGTTTCCGGCCACCAGCTCAGTTGATCTTCCTACAAAGTTCCAGACATTAACTTCCTACAAAGTTCCAGACACCACATCTCAAAAAGGATATTGAAGAGATAGAAAAAGTGCAGAGAAGGGCAACGAGGATGATTGAGGGATTGGAGCACCTTCCTTATGAGGAAAGGCTGCAGCGTTTGGGACTCTTTAGTTTGGAGAGGAGACGTCTGAGGGGGGATATGATTGAAGTCTATAAAATTATGCATGGGGTAGAAAATGTTGACAGAGAGAAATTTTTCTCTCTTTCTCACAATACTAGAACCAGGGGGCATTCATTGAAAATGCTGGGGGGAAGAATTAGAACCAATAAAAGGAAACACTTCTTCACGCAACGTGTGATTGGTGTTTGGAATATGCTGCCACAGGAGGTGGTGATGGCCACTAACCTGGATAGCTTTAAAAGGGGCTTGGACAGATTTATGGAGGAGAAGTCAATTTATGGCTACCAATCTTGATCCTCTTTGATCTGAGATTGCAAAATGCCCAACAGTCCAGGTGCTCGGGAGCAACAGCCGCAGAAGGCCATTGCTTTCACATCCTACATGTGAACTCCCAAAGGCACCTGGTGGGCCACTGCGAGTAGCAGAGAGCTGGACTAGATGGACTTTGGTCTGATCCAGCTGGCTTGTTCTTATGTTCTTATTTGTCTGTGTTCTACTCAAGCCTTCTTCACGCAACGTGTGACTGGTGTTTGGAATATGCTGTCACAGGAGGTGGTAATGGCCACTAACCTGGATAGCTTTAAAAGGGGCTTGGACAGATTTATGGAGGAGAAGTCGATCTCTGGCTACCAATCTTGATCCTCTTTGATCTGAGATTGCAAATGCCTTAACAGTCCAGGTGCTCGGGAGCAACAGCCGCAGAAGGACATTGCTTTCACATCCTGCACGTGAGCTCCCAAAGGCACCTGGTGGGCCACTGCGAGTAGCAGAGTGCTGGACTAGATGGACTCTGGTCTGATCCAGCTGGCTTGTTCTTATGTTCTTATGCCTCAGATAAAGAGCAGAGATGGGGATTTCTACCCCATCTTTCTCTCCTGTAAGGAGACTCAAGATGGCTTACAAACTTCTTTCCCTTCCTCTCTCCACAACAGACACCTTCTGAGGCAGGTGGGACTGAGAGAGTTCTGAGAGAACTGTGACAAGCCTAAGGTCATTCAGTAGGAAAGTAGGAGTGGAGAAACACATCTGGTTCACCAGATAAGAGTCTGTCACTCATGTAGAGGAGCGGGGAATCAAAACCGGTTCTTCAGATTAGAGTCCACCTGCTCTTAACCACTATACCACAATGGCTGGTGTTCTTTCTCTCCTGTTCTCAGCCTCGTGTGAGAGATTCCAGGTGCCCCTGGATATCTTCCTTGGCTGCACTCTTGGCAACTTCACGCTCCCATTGTGGTCACACCCCTCCTAAAGTCTTTTCCAGAGGAAGATGCCCCCTCCCTGAGGACGCTGGGTTCTCACCTTCACCGGCGGGGTCGTTCCAGCAGTGGCGTGCCGCCGGATCTGGCAGCCGTTCTGATTCGGCCTTTGCTGCTTACTGTTGAGCTGGGGCTTCTTGACGGTGCCCCCGTGGTCGTTCCTCACAGACTCCACTTTCTCCGCAGTGGTTTTGCTTAATAGCTTATTAAAAAAAAAAAAACAGCCCAGGCAAACATGTTACGGATTCCAGCATCTCAAACCAGACAACAGAAATCTGACATAAGTTGCAAAAGCAACCTAAAAAAGTAATGGATAAATGATCCGGAGATCACAACCCTTTCACTGCCAGCTAACTTGAGCAGGGAAGAGGTGGCACAGAAATATCGGAGATAAATAAATAACCCAGTATTGCAGCGCCATCTTACAAATTAACTTGTACCCCTAGGGATGATGCTGGGGTGAAGAGACAGCCTGCAAGAGGGCCCTTGTCAATCACGAGGAGCAACACTTACCACAGAGCTGTTGGCATCGGGCAAGAACTGCCCAAATTCTGAAAGCAGGTCCTCCTGGTTCTTGAACAGGGCCACCCATGCACACCTCCTGCTCGGCCGTGCTGGCGGTAATTCCTCCTGCTTCCTTGGCGTTCCGCTGCTCCTTCTGCCGTGAGAAAGTCCACACGGGGAGAAAACAAAAGCGGATCAGAGCACTTCGCTGGCATCCTAATTTTGGTTTCCGTTTTCCATTGCTCTTTCAAGGAAAGCCACAGAATCATTGAGTTGGAAGAGACCACCAAGGGCCATCAAGTCCAACCCTCTGCAATGCAGGAAGACATACTCAAAGCACTCCTGACAGGTGGCCTTCCAGCCTCTCTTTAAAAACCTCCAAAGGAGGAGACTCCACCATACTCCAAGTTAGTGAATTCCACTGATTGTCCTGGATTGTCAGGAAGTTTTTCTTGATGTTTAGGTGGAATCTTTTTTCCTTCACCTTGAACCCATCACTTCTGGTTCAAGTCTCTGGAGCAGCAGGAAACCAGCTTGCTCCCTCACCAACATGACATCCCTTCAAATATCCAAACATGGCTATCATGTCACCCCTTAACCTTCTCTTCACCAAATTAATAGAGTAGACAAGCCTTTATTGGCATTCTAAAATACAATAAAACAATTGTCCATAAAAGACAGATGGATACAGCAGCCATTCAGAGTCTTATCAATAGTTTAGTCCAAATGGACTCATCAAAAGTGCCATTCCTATACACCTCTCCACAAACCAGACTGAAAACCCACCAACAGAGCCCAGGCATCACAACAGCATACAGTATCGACACTCCACTATAAAACACAGAGTTTGTTAGAGTGACACCTAACACAGAACAAGGGATAGGGAGCGAGGAAATGGGCAAACAATTGATTTGACTCCCATAGGCTGCCACAGTCTTCAGTTGTCACTCCATCTGGCAATCAATAACAAAACTACGACATCTCTCAATGAATCACCCACAGGTTATTTGACTTTGGGTGACCGTGAACCCAAAGGTTGCTGGCAAAGGTAGGCACTGTATTCAAAGGTAGGCACTGTTTCACCAAATTAAACATCCCCAGCTCCCTAAGCCTCTCCTTGTAGGGCCTGGATTCCAGACCTTTGACCATCTTGCCTTTCAAGATACCCTTTCCACTCCATGTCAGGCCGGAGTCCAACAAAACACACAAGGGGAGCGAAAACGTTTTCAGAACTGCCCCGTTGCCCGCTAACCTGGTAAGTGTGGAGTATCTCCAAGAAAGCCTTGTAAATGTCCGGCTGCCCTTGGAACCGGTTCTTGATCTTGACGTAGTTGATGGCGTGATTGAACTCGACCGGCTGATTATTCTGGTACAGCCTTGATGGAGATTGTCACAGGCAGGCTGCAATCAAGCGGGGAGCGTAGCTAATGCTGCATGGAATCGGAGGAGCCTGCTGGCTGGTGGGTGTATGTGTTTGTAACTGGGATGGCTGAGGAAGGAAAAAGGGGGTCGCTAGGTGAGCTGGCTGTGTGCGGGCATCTCCCCACCCCGTGAGGTCTACTCACAGAGCCCGGCGACAGGTTAGCAGTTTCCAGCAGGCAGACTTTTAACGGCAAGCACGACTGCACACTTCTCAACCCTTTCCTTCTTTCCCTTCCCCCCAGCCTCCTCCCGTGTCACTTTTATCCATCTCAGAGATTCCTCCCCCACTTGGGCTCCCTATTTCAGACGACCGGTGAAACCCCCGCCAGCTTGGGACTGGCCCCTCAAGGCTCTGGGCCAGTGATTTTCAACCAGGATTCCGTGGTACCCTGGGGTACCGTGAGCATGTTCCAGGGGTACCATGGCAATGCTAACCCCCCCCCCTCACTTTTGTGGTGTCTCCTGCCGGCGCCAGCAAGGACATGGAGCTGGCTCAGGGCAGGGCCTGCCACAAGGTCAGCAGCCACTTCCTGCCCCCCCCCCCCCAGTTCTTCCCTTCACCCTGGGAGGGGTGCAAGCAGGGGCACTGGGAGGGGAAGGTGGGGAGGGGATGGCAGGGGTACTGTGAGATATGAAGAGTGAGGTTAAGGGTAACGTGACATCGAAAAGGTTGGTAAACACTGCTCTGGGCCCTCCTCCAACTGTAGCCTGGTTAGAGCTGTGCCAGCCCTGTCCCACTCTGGAAATGGTAAGGACTGTGATTGCAGCTGGGTTAGGGCTGTGCTGGCCCAGCCTTCTTTGCGGAAGAGGTGACATCTGTTCCTGTTGCCCAGGTAATCTAACCAGCCCCCTGCAGTTTCCCCTTGCTTCTGGCTGTGGCAAGTCCAGGGGCAGTGTTGCCAGTTGTGGGGCGTCTTGTGGTCCCTGGACACTGGGTACATCTTGTGGGGGGTCTTGTGGTCCCTGGCCTGGGTACGGAAAGGGGTTGGGGAAGACTGCAGAATGCTGGGAGGCGGCCCCTTCCCTGGACACAACACTGTGCAAGAGCCGCAAGCCAAATTTTAAAGTGGGTGCTGGGTCCACTCTTGAACTGACCTACTGATCTTGGCAGGGGCGCAAGCCAGAGCTGGCTGGCAGGGGAGTCGGGCCGACTGGCCACGGGCTGAGAGACGCGGCGGCTGAGGCTGCGGCTGGGGCTGGAGGCCGTGAGTGGGGATCTGGTGAACCTGCCCGGGTGTCGTTACATTCACCATGTCGTTGGTCTGCACCTCGATTTTGTAGCCGGGAGGCAAGAAAGTGTTGAAGCCCATGATCAAGTCCGGGTGGCCCTTGAACAGCTGAGATACGCGGCTGATCACGCCCGGCGTGTCGATGCTGTAAGGCGGGGAAAGAGGAAGGAGAAAAGATCAGGTCTCATTCGGGGCGTTTGCGGCTGTCGCTCCACATGTGAGTTACGACACAGCTTTCAAAGAGCATCATAAAGACGTATCACCCAATGAGAAACAGGGCCCAGCATCATCCTATAAGATGCCTCTGGGGCAAAATAAAAGCCCCAAATGCCAATGCTCAACCAGCCTGCAAACAGCTGGACGCAGCCAAATTGGTCTTGGTCTCATTATTATTTATTAACTGCCCACCCCCGAAGAACTCTGGGCAGTGTACAACAAGAAACAACAAAAACAATAAATATCAGAATCCTAAACAACATTAAAAACCTTAAAACCCAGCACAGCAGCAACGTCAGAAAACCCATACTAATTATTATTGCTGGCGTTAATAAAATTACATCACCATAAAGCAATGGCCTGGTAATCAGAGCTCCCAAAATAAGACAGTGTCTTATATTAATTTCTTGCTCCCAAAGATGCGCTTATGGTCTTATTTTCAGGGGATGTCTTATTTTTCTGTGTTCTGTTCGTCAAACATACTCAAAACAAACTTTGCTATGTCTTACTTTCGGGGGATGCCTTATATTTCGCACTTCAGCAAAACCTCTATTATGTCTTATTTTCTGGGGATGTCTTATATTCGGGCAAACAGGGTACTGGTGAGAAAACAGCAAATAGTATTTTAACATTGTATAGAACCGGAAGTGGCTCTTATGCATTGGCAGCCCGTAAACTATTTAAAGTCAAAATAATCCCGCAGCTTGTATATGGATCATTTCTGGACTCCTCTCCCTCTTCCTATGCCCCCCTGGAGAAAGTTCAAGCAAAATTTCTAAGTCACTCTTGCAATTGCCCAATTGTATCCAATGCTTGGATCAGATTCGAAGCTGGGATGGCCAAGGTCGACGCCATCATCAAAATAACGTCAATAAATAGATGTATTGTCGTCATTTTCACTGGCCGATAAGGGACAGAATGGTTTCGATTTCGCCTGCATCTGTGATCCTCTGAAGATGCCAGCCACAGATGCAGGCGAAACGTCAGGAGAGAATGCTGCTAGAACACGGCCATACAGCCCGGAAACCACACAGCACCCAAATAAATAGATGGCTCACAGATCTTCTCAACTTGCATGGTTTGTTCCCTGCAATACTAAAGCCGGGAGGGGAATGGCAAAGCATAGTGCAAGCATCAGGAGGGGCAGCCAATCCACAGCTGGCCTCCCCAAAAGCCCGGTGGAATAACACAGTTTTACAGCCCCTAAAGGTCTTGGCTGGAAGATGGCGACAAAACCGTCGGGAGCAACGGCAGATTGCGGGTGACGTCAACATAAGCCTTTCAAAGAACGCTACCGACAAACCCCACCCCTTCAAAGCCGACAACAGGTGGGTTACCTTTGAGATTTGAACTCCTTCATTATGTCCAAGAAGTCGTTGTAGACTTGAGGCTGGCTACCGAATTGCAGCTTCACCTGGTCCAGGTAGGAAAGGGCGTCCTCCACCTACAGCCGAGAGAACTCAGTTAAGACACGCCTCTCTTTCAGGGCCGTTCTTGCACTCAGACACGTGCTTGGGATGAGGCCGGCACAGTGAATGAACCAATCAAGTTGCACCGGTTGTTAAAAAAATGATCCGTCTGTAACCCCCTCACGGCAACCTTGCAGCCTATGTACAGATCCCCTTGCGGAGAAGACCAGTTAGGCAACCTAGTGGCTCACTTGGGTTACTGGAGCAGCTGCAGAGAAATATGAAGGGGAAGAGCAAGGAGCTTTTTTCATTTTCTCCCTTTAACTAGAGTGGCGTTTCGTAGGCATTGTGCCTCAATCCCTACTGAAGAGACCTTCTCTCACGTACCCCAGAGGCCAACAACAGAGCTGCTGGAGGGAACCCCACTGATGTGTCTGAATCAAATTTGGCTGAGAATCACCTCCCTGGGGCAATATTTTGCTTTGAAGCTTTATCAGCGTTACTAATATGATCTCTGAGAGCTGCGGGGGCAAGGGGGGGGGGTCTGAAAAGCAGGAAGAAAATGCAGTAAGCAGATATTACTTTCTAAAAATGGGCCGGGTGTTTTGCCTGAGTGAAGCATCCCTGGACTGATACAGCTCTCAGAGGGAGCAGCAGTGGCGTGGTGGTTCAGAGCAGGTGTACTCTAATCTGGAGGAACCGGGTTTGATTCCCCGCTCTGCCGCTTGAGCTGTGGAGGCTTATCTGGGGAATTCAGGTTAGCCTGTGCACTCTCACACACGCCAGCTGGGTGACCTTGGGCTAGTCACAGCTCTTCTGAGCTCTCTCAGCCCCACCCACCTCGCAGGGTGTTTGTTGTGGGGAGAGGAAGGGAAAGGAGATTGTGAGCCCCTTTGAGTCGCCTTACAGGAGAGAAAGGGGGGATATAAATCCAACTCTTCTTCTTCTCTCTCCAACAGGCCAGGGTGCCTGTCTCCACAACACAAAAACACCAGTGGCCAAAGAGCTAAAGAATTTACAAGATTTAACTTGCTCCCTCTTGACAGAAAGACACAACAATGTTCCTACCTCACAGGGTGTTTGTTGTGAGGGGGGAAGGGCAAGGAGATTGTAAGCCCCTTTGAGTCTCCTGTAGGAGAGAAAGGGGGGATATAAATCCAAACTCTTCTTCTTCAATTAATCACAGATTCTGTCCTGACCAAAACACCAGTTTACCCATTTTTCCTTGTAGATTTTATCTATGGGCATCGGTGGATTTATTGAAACTTGTGTAGGGTGAAAAGAAAACCTGTCCTCTGAGCAGAAGACTCTCAAATTCTTACTGTGCCTGCGGCTAACGCTCTGCTTTCTGGAATGAAAATATGGGGCCATGTTAATGTTCTCTATACAATCCACCCACATTCTACCCCTTTAAACCACTAGTTATTTTAAGATGAATGGTGTACGCTGAGATTTTACATAGGTCATTAATTTTATTTTTTTTAATTCTTTTTTTTGGCTTTTGAATGCCCTGTGGTCCATAATAAAAACCGAACTCGATTAAGTTCACAAATGCAAATCTTTAGCAAGTTGCTGTGCGCACGAGCAGCGTATCGCGCCCTTTGCCGCCGAGACAAAGTCATTTATTGTCTCTTGCAAAATAATGTCTTTTGGATTCTCCATTCTCAGTCACAGCTGGAGAGGTTGCTGACTGCCCGATCTGCGAGATTTTTTTTTCCTGCCTTCATGGATGGAAACTTTTGCTCATCTCCGAGTCTCAAAAGCAGGGAAAACATTCTAGGCGTGATCTTGTGCCAAAAGAACTCTGCACTGAGAAGGCCACTTCCAAGTTACCGTTTCGGGCTGTACAAGAGGGGCGGGGGGGGGGGAGGGGAAGCAACTGGAATGACATCACTGCATATCAAAATAGAAACAGAGGCAGCCACAAAAACTTCTTCCACTTCCGGAAGAACCAACCATGCAGGACTCATCACGCGAGTTCTGACGTATGTATTCTTTGTATCTATAAAGTCTTTCGTATGGTGGGTATGTGTCTCTTTCGAGAGCACCCAGAGGGGTTCACCGTCTGTCACCTTCTATATTCTGTTCGGTAAAACGTTCTGTTTGTTTCTGATGTCAGATGTCTGATGCTTTTTGGGGAGTTTGTTTCTAACCTATCTTTTCTCAAGACAGCTGGCGCAGGCCGGACGTGGGTTCTGGCCTCACACTAGATGCCCAAGAAGCGGGGATGCCCAATTTAGCCAGCCACAGGAATGACAGTTGTTGGCATCTGTACCAACGCAGACTCTACAACTTTATAAACTTTATAAAATATCACTTTTGTGAATATTGTGTTCTTGCCAGGATTTTATTAGTAGCTTTTCAGAGCACCGTAGTACAGAAAAGATGCACGTGTGACTTTTCAAAAACTGATGCTTCAGAGGACCTTCTTCAAGCAACTTCCCATTTCACACCACCAAAGCAGGAGAGCGTGAGATACGCCTCACCCTCTTCCCACAGCTGATCTCGATTCAACTGCTCCAGCACTTAGGAAGCTCGGATGTTTTCGTTGCTAGATAACCATCACAAAACATTCCGCTTGCAAGAGGATCTTAAGGGCTTCTCTGGATTCACACCCACTCAAGCCAGAACAGTTTCCCCTCCTCTCAAACAAACATTTCGGTGCCATGAACGTAGTTCTGCAAAGAGGTGCATGGCTTGGTTAAAGCTGTTAATGGAAACACAAGGAGCAGTTTGCTTTTTTTTTTTCTCCACCGCACGGAGAAAAGGTTTAAGAGGACGGAGGCACAGTCCTCTTTTTATGCAGTGTACAGATATCAACAAGGAACAAGCAAGGATTTCATGAGCCAAGAGGCTTTAAGATGCTCAGGGGTGGTGATTTTTCACATACACCCCCAGGCCATTCTTCAAGGCAACGCCCCATTCCAAGAGGTATAGCTATGGCACTTTCACTAAGAAACAAATGGACATTGTCGCAGAAAGAGGCTGCAGGTGAAAGAATGCAAGCCGAAAGATGCAGTACCCGTGTGGCATAAAAGCAATACCTGATAGGCTATTCAGAAAAGAAAGAAGAGTTGGATTTATATCCCCCCTTTCTCTCCTGTAAGGAGACTCATAAGAACATAAGAACAAGCCAGCTGGATCAGACCAGAGTCCATCTAGTCCAGCTCTCTGCTACTCGCAGTGGCCCACCAGGTGCCTTTGGGAGCTCACATGCAGGAGGTGAAAGCAATGGCCTTCTGCTGCTGCTGCTCCCGAACACCTGGTCTGCTAAGGCATTTGCAATCTCAGATCAAAGAGGATCAAGATTGGTAGCCATAAATTGACTTCTCCTCCATCAATCTGTCCAAGCCCTTTTACAGCTATCCAGGTGAGTGGCCATCACCACCTCCTGTGGCAGCATATTCCAAACACCAATCACACGTTGCGTGTGGAAGTGTTTCCTTTTATTAGTCCTAATTCTTCCCCCCAGCATTTTCAATGAATGCCCCCTGGTTCTAGTATTGTGAGAAAGAGAGAAAAAATTCTCTCTGTCAACATTTTCTACCCCGTGCATAATTTCATAGACTTCAATCATATCCCCCCCTCAGATGTCTCCTCTCCAAACTAAAGAGTCCCAAACGCTGCAGCCTCTCCTCATAGGGAAGGTGCTCCAATCCCTCAATCATCCTTGTTGCCCTTTTCTGCACTTTTTCTATCTCCTCAATATCCTTTTTGAGATGCGGCGACCAGAACTGGACACAGTAGTCCAAGTGCGGTCGCACCATGGCTTTATATAAGGGCATGACAATTCTTCAAGGCAATGCCCCATTCCAAAGGGGCTTACAAACTCCTTTCCCTTCCCCCCTCACGACAAACACCCTGTGAGGTGGGTGTGGCTGGGAGAGCTCCAAAGAACCGTGACTAGCCCAAGGTCACCCAGCTGGCATGTGCTGGAGTGCACAAGCCAATCTGGTTCACCAGATAAACCTCCACAGTTCAAGTGGCAGAGCGGGGAATCAAACCCGGTTCCTCCAGATTACAGTGCACTTGCTCTTAACCACTACGCCCCGCTGGCTCTCAGGAGATCACAGCCCTGTAAAAATTAAACTACATTGTAGCATTCACCCAGATGTGAACTTGCGACGAAGGAATACAATTACCAACATTGCTGGACGGACTGCCATCAAGGGCTGTGAAGAGAAATTCTCTTAAGTGCATCTCTGCCCAATTTCTCCCTGAAACCCAATCTTTCTCTTTCACTTCTCTTAGGAATCTGTTGGTTGTTTGCAAGAGATATTGTAGACAAACTGCAACCCCCCCCCCAACGTACTTCACATTTGTATAGCCTACCTGGGTGTGTGTGGATTCTAAACAGAATGTGGCTGATGCCTTAACATAACCTACTGCAAAAGAAAAATATGATCTACTGTGTGAACAGCTAAATGTGGTGTCTGTCAATGTTGTAAATATGTAAATACTGTCATACCAATTTTGGAAGGGGTGTCAGAACATGTGTTTAGATGAGCAAAATCTAAATGACAGCTGGACCCTCCTTCTACCAGGTGCCATGTGCAATTTAGGACTGAGTGCACAACATGTACCGTGTGCAAAACCTGATAAGGTGAGGGCACCTGATTGGTACCACATAAGTATATAGATAGCACAGACAACAGAGTGATGTGTGCCTGCAAACACCTGTGGTCTGGCGAAGCCAGTGGATAGCAATAAATAGAACTGCACAGGTGACTGCGTGTCTGTCAGTTCTTGTCTACATTGCATCCTGCAAGGTGGTCTACTCCGAGTAAATCCGCTGCTTCAACAAGAACGACACAATTGCCACCTTCTGAAATCTAAAGGAATGCCGCATGAGAGGACGTGAGACACGTGTTTCCCGTCATGATGAATGACAGGACTCAGATCAGCAGACATAAATGACAGCAAAGGAGATTTTGTCCAAACAGCAGACAGAACTTCTCGACAGTGGGTTGCGTTCGATTCTGGAACAGCCCCCCTTCAAGGGGTGGTGGACTCTTTTGTCATTGAGGGTTTTTAAGCATTGACTGGAGACGGATTTGCCAGGCGGCATGACAGTTGTAGATCCCGCACTGGCAGGGGGATTGGATGAGATGACTCCAGAAGCCCTTCTAATTCTGTAGTTCAATAAAACAAATAAGTAAAACTAATGGACCTTACCTTGAGTCTTTGGAACTGTTGTTGCCCCTGCCCCGGTGCTGCTGGGGGTGTCGGGTGAGCATGGCCCTGCACCACCTGACTCCCATGGGGCTGGACTGGGGTAGGGTGATGATGCCCGCTGTGGACAGTGGCTAGTGCGGGCCCATGGCTGCTCGAGCTCTGTGGCACCGTTGACACCTGGGAACAAGAGTAACGGGGAGGATGATGTTAGGTTGGCATTGGTTCCCCTCCCCTCTATGATAAGTATGATGAGTGTGGAAATTACCGTATATATGAGTATGGAGATTATAATGAGTGTGGAAATTACCGTATATACTCGTGTATAAGCTGACTTTTTCAGCACATTTTTAATGCTGAAAAAGCCCCCCCTTGGCTTATACTCGAGAATATACGGTAATTTCCTCAGCTCTAACAGTGAAACAGAAACTACTTTGCAGCAGACAGAAAACTTGGTATCGCTCAAACTACCGATATGTTTTTCTGAGTTCCCCTAACAATCGCAATTGGCTCCACTTGCAGAGCTAGTTTACTGTTTTTCTTTGAAATAAATATTCAAAAACATTTAACTTACTGATGCCTCAATTAATATAATTTTATTGGTATCTATTTTGATTTTTGAAATTTACCAGTAGCTGCTGCATTTCCCACCCTAGGCTTCTACTCGAGTCAATACGTTTTCCCAGTTTTTTGTGTGGCACAATTAGGTGCCTCGGCTTATATTCGGGTCAGTATACTCGAGTATATGCGGTAATATTTTTTAGGTAGTGAGTTATTGCACTGTCTTGAGATTTTTAGGGTTAGCGTTAGGCATAGATTGTTATGTGTTAGGCTTAGTTTAGTGATCTGATGTTGTATTTTTAGGTTAGTCACTGGGCTAGGTTTTATACTGATGCTGCTGTAAAGTGCTTAGAGGGTTTTGTATTGGGTCATTATGAGGAGAGGGATGTTGCCCTCTGTTACTTGTGGCAATTCTATGATTGTTGTGTTTATGCTGCTTTATACTGCTATTATTATATTGTGTGATATTGCTATTGTTATACTGCGATTCTATGATTGTTACGGCTTATGCTATTTTATACTGTTATTGTTCTGTTGCTGTTGTTCGGCACCCTGAGCCCTTCAGGGGAGGGCGGGATATATATTGAAAAATAATATTATAATAATGTAATAATAAAACTGCGCCATGATGTCTCTCTTCTGTGGCCAAAGGACGTTAGTTGGAGCAACTGCGGTAGCTTTGTGGCCAAGCGGAAAGCTGACGGCTTAACCAAGATAGTATCTACATCAGTGATGGCGAACCTTTTTGAGACCGAGTGCTCAAATTGCAACCCAAAACTCACTTATTTATCGCAAAGTGCCAACACGGCAATTTAACCTGAATACTGAGGTTTTAGTTTAGAAAAAATAGTTGGCTCCGAGGCACATGTTACTCGGGAGTAAGCTTGGTGAAGCAACTGTGCAATGGGTGAATCACGACCCTAGGAGGGTTTACTCAGAAGCAAGCCCCATTGCCAGCAACTGAGCTTACTACCAGGTAAAGGATCATGCCCAGGCTAGCCTAGATGTGTGTGTGTGTGTGGGGGTGTGTGTGATTTTCCGCCCCCCCCCCCCCCACATGATGAACTCTGTGCACGTGTGCCCACGGAAAGGGCTCTGAGTCCCACCTCTGGCACCCGTGCCATAGGTTCGCCATCACTGATCTACATCCAAGGGTGGGCAGGAGTGTGGTAAAAGCAAGCAGATTCTCACAGAAGAAAATGAAACGTGTTGTGTTTTATTGTTTCCGCAAAGCAAACGGGCCAACCGAACTTCTGGAAAAAGAGAAGACGACGACGACTACCTGGTAGCTGGGAGTTACAGAGTACTGGATTCCAGTAGCGGACTGCATGGTCTCTGAAACGGACTCATATACGGGAGGTGCCGGAGCGAGCACGCGGTGCTGGTGTTGGAAAGGCTCCGTGCTGCTGGCAATCCGTCTCTGCTGCGACGCGTAGGGTGACTCCTGTTCATCCAGTCGCCGCTTCATTCTGAACTCATGCTCGGGAAAACACTACAAAACCTGCTGGAAAGAGAAAAGAACAGACACAGGCGATCAATCACCACCCTCCTCCGATCTCAGCGGTCAGGAACAAATCAAGATTCTAGTTATCCATCTGAACCCCGGAGGAAACAGGTTAAAGGAGGCTCAAATGGAGATTTATAGGTATACCAACACACTGTGTTTCAGCCTGAGTGTAAATTTATCACAATCATCCGTTCCTGCAAAGTTTCTCTCTTTGCGGAAACTGTATCAAAGCGTGGTCCCAATGGAACACATTCAAGGTAACAGGTACCTACAGCCAGTGGTGGGATCCAAAAATTTTAGTAACAGGTTCCCATGGTGGTGGGATTCAAACTGTGGCGTAGCGCCAATGGGGCTAGACGGGGCACGACAGGGGAGTGGCCCAGGCATTCTGGGGGTGGGGCGTTCCTGGGCGGGCTGTGGCAAGGACGCAGCCGCTGCGCCGGCCCTTGGGCGGGAAACGAATGCACGCAGGCGCAGGCTGTCACACACGCCGGTGCACCTCCTGCTAGACTGCTTCAAATTCTGCGAGCTACTGTTGAGAGGAGGGGCGTAACTAAGGCCAAAATCACATGGCAAAATCACCCATTAGTAACCCCCTCTCGGCACACACAAATAATTAGTAACCTACTCTCGGGAACCTGTGAGAACCTGCTGGATCCCACCTCTGCCTACAGCCATCTCACATACACAAATGTCTGTAAACGTATTCTAGTACAGCATGTTTATAGTACTGAAGTACTTGATGTCAACTAAAACATCTCTCGTGATGCTAGTGAAGACAGAGGATATGTCTTTGGTTTGGTGAAGAAGAGTTTGGATTCATGCCCCACCTTTCTCTCCTGTAAGGAGACTCAACGTGGCCTACAAGCTCCTTTCCCTTCCTCTCCCCGCAACAGACACCTTGTGAGGCAGGTGGGGCTGAGAGAGTTCAGAGAGAACTGTGACTAGCCCACGGTAACCCAGCAGGAATGTAGGAGTGCGGAAACACATCTGGTTCAACAGATAAGCCTCTGCCACTCAGGTGGAGGAGTGAGGAGTCAAACCCGGTTCTCCAGATTAGAATCCACCTGCTCTTAACCACAACACCCCGCTGGCTCTCAAGATCAGTCCCGAAGCTCTGGAGTCTACCAGAATGTGACTGGTGGATAGTTTAGGCTTGTAAAGATATGGCTGATTGCGCTTCACACCCTACAGGTTCTTTGTCTATATTGTGATAAGTCCTCACAATATTAAAAACTGTAACAGTACGTTGCAAAATACAAATAAATGATCTGGATAATCCTGCAGTCGGCTGGACAGTGATAAAATCCGGGTACCACAGAAAGCATCTACTTGCTGGTTGATAACTCAGCAGTCAGATAAAGAGGATCTCGGTATTAAAAACAGTCACTTCGAGGAATAAAGTCACAAGTTTTAACTCCTAGCTGACTGCCTGGACAACCCTAAACAGAATTACCTTATTCAAAGTCTGTTGACTTTAATAAAAATGTGTAACTCTGCTTAGGCCTGCCAAATAACCCAGATGTTCCCCAAATATCCATCAGTGCTAGCTCCATGATTCTGTCCAAAAACAAGTGTCCTCAGGGCGGGTATTTTTAATACACCTCCATTCCACCACCTCTGATTTTTTTTCGGTGCCCCATGGAAAGTGTGAACGGTTACACCAGGGGTCTGCAACCTGCAGCTCTCCAGTTGTTCATGGACTACAAACCCCATCAGCCCCTGCCAGCATGGCCAATTGCTATGCTGGCAGGGGCTGATGGGATTTGTAGTCCATGAACATCTGGAGAGTCGCAGGTTGCAGACTCCTGGGTTATACCATCCAGCCAATCCATCCCTTGCCCTGCCTAGCTGTATCTGAAAAGGCGATTTAGGAAAGCTCGCATCCTGCCAGAAATCTTAAGTCTTTCGGGTGCCACAGAACTCTTCTTCTTTTCTACCCGTTCGCCAGTTACAAGGCCTTATCAAATTGCTGGCCTCACCGGCTCTAGAGACAGCCTTGCTCCTTCACGGGTCACACAGAATTCTGCCTTTCACCTCTCTCTTCCCCTCGCTCTTGACAGTGCCCGGCTTAGTTGGCCTAGACCAGGGGTCTGCAACCTGCGGCTCTCCATATGTTCATGGACTACAATTCCAATTGGCCATGCTGGCAGGGGCTGATGGGATTTGTAGTCCATTAACATCTGGAGAGCCGCAGGTTGCAGACCCCTGGCCTAGACAATTGCACCAGAGAAAAACTGCATTTCAGTCAAGAGGCGCAGCAAAGCGTGCAACGGATCTGCCGGGTGAGAATCCTCGTTCCCTGCACAGCCAACCAAAAAAAAAAAAAAAAAAAGAACGTTTCAAATGTGCTTCTATGGCCCTCTCTAAATAACAGGCTACCAGACCACAACGATGACCCGGCTTTCTATTCTAAAACCACGTCTAGCCTTCTCAGCACCACGGAATACCAAGACTGATTTCTCCCTCTTTAAATACAATCTCGGCACGCAGGGGCCAGGACAACAAACGCTCTGTGACCAAAATAACAATCCCAGAGCGGGTTTACGGTTAGGCTACAGCAGGTTGAGACCCCCACGTTTGAATCAAATCGTTTCACGGTCTTCCGTGAAGTTTACCGTTCAGTGTCAGCCATTTTTCTCGGCCCTTTGCCTCTGGAATACCCACTGAGGTTTGCTTGGAGTCTACTTTAGGGGTATGTTTTTTAGACAAGCCCTTCACTGAAGAGCTCCAACTTCTGAGGGCGTTTAAATGTTGTACTCTGCTGATCATAGTGATACTTCTGATACCTCGAGCACGTTTCTAGGGAGGCAGCGCGTATAAATTTTCTCAATCGTGAAAAATCAAGATTCCACCCGTATGGGTGGCAGGTTGCCAACGGCAACCAGGGATCTCTTCTCGGTGACTGAATCAGCAGACATGCAAAACGCAAGAAACGCACACGGTCTTTCGGCACAGTCACTCGTCGGGACGCCGGTAGGGAAGGGACGCCCGTTCGTTCCGACAGTCCAATTATGCAAGTTTGAGGCCGCTGACTCAGGCGTGCCTTTTTCTGCAAAAGGGCTTTGAGCACAGCGGCGATTGCGAGCCTCTGCATACGTTGGAGCAGGGGAAAAGAGAAGGACAAGGGGACTCGGGATTTTGCAGCTTTCGGGATTGTGTTGTACGTGAACAGCAGGGGCAGGAACAGAGTGGAAGGAGGATCTAAAGCCCAGACTTTATGCAGGAGCAACCATGGCTTTTCCTCCTCACTTCACTGGCAAAACACTTGCATACATAGAACCACAGAATTGGAAGAGACCCCCAAGGGCCATCAAGTCCAACCCCCTGCAATGCAGGAACACACAATCAAAGCACTCCTGACAGATGGCCATCCAACCTCTCTTTCAAAACCTCCAAAGAAGGAGACTCCACCACCCTCTGAGGCAGTGCATGCCACTCTCGAACAGCCCTGACAGTCAGGACGTTTTTCCTGATGTTTAGGTGGAATTTCTTTTCTTGCACCTTGAACACATGACTCCTGCTCCTAGTCTCCAGAGCAGCAGAAAACAACCTTGCTCCATCACCAACATGACACCCCTTCAAATATCAAAACAGGGCTATCAAGTCACCTCTTAACCTTCTCTTCACCAAACTAAACATCCCCAGCTCCCTAAGTCTCTCCTCGTAGGGCATGCACTCCAGAGCTTTTACCATTTTAGTTGCCCTCCTCTGGATCCATTCCAGCTTGCCAATATCCTTCCTGAATTGTGGTGCCCAGAACTGTACATAATATTCCAGGTGAGGTCTAACCAATGCAGGTGAGGTCTAACCAATGCAGAATAGAGAGGTACAGTGGCGTAGGAGGTTAAGTGCTCATGTATCTAATCTGGAGGAACCGGGTTTGATTCCCAGCTCTGCCGCCTGAGCTGTGGAGACTTATCTGGGGAATTCAGATTAGCCTGTACACTCCCACACACGCCAGCTGGGTGACCTTGGGCTAGTCACAGCTTCTCGGAGCTCTCTCAGCCCCACCTACCTCACAGGGTGTTTGTTGTGAGGGGGGAAGGGCAAGGAGATTGTAAGCCCCTTTGAGTCTCCTGCAGGAGAGAAAGGGGGGATATAAATCCAAACTCTTCTTCTTCTTCTTCTACAATTACATCCCTCAATCTTGACACTATACTGCTAGTGATACAGCTCAAAATCGCATTGGCTTTCTTGACCGCAGCATCACACTGCTGACTCCTGTTCAGTTTGTGGTCTACTAAGACTCCCAGATCCCGTTCACATGTAGTGTTGTCAAGCCAGGGGACACCCATCCTATATTTGTGCATTTCATTTTTTCCACCTAAGTGTAGTATCTTACATGTTTGCTCAGAAGCAAAACCTACTGAGTTCAGTTAGGCTTGCTCACGGGTTCTGAGTTTAGTTAGGTTGCAGCCCAAGCTATGGCCATGCGTACACTATGCGCCGATGCCACTCTATCCCCTGCTGCAAGTTACCTTACAAGCAACAAACCTCACCTTTATGATGCGGAATAATTGGAATTAGTGTGTGTGGAGGTGCTCCTTAAACGGGCAAATACTATGACTCCTGCCACCATTTCCTATCGGGGCTGACAGGACGTATTCCATACTAAACGGGGAAATCGAGAAAAACTAGGACTCTTACCAATGCTGCGAAGAAAGATGGAAATTGGAACTGAACAAATGATTCCGCCTGCCGTGCGTTTAATGAGGCACCTCCACTGATAATTACACTTCCACACTCCCACCCAAAGATAAGTTTTTCGTTGTGGTGGAAGGGGGAAGAGAAAACCAGTGGAGAGGGCAATAGACCAGCGTGGGGGGGGGGGGGGGGGGGGACCTGTTTCAAATCAGGTCTAAATGCCAGGACTTGAAAATAGGATAAGGCTCCTTGGATGAAGGATATCCTCTTGTTGAGCCCTTCCCCGCTCAAACAGAATCACCCCCAAAACATAATTTTTCTACAAGGAGCAGCAGTGGCGTAGGAGGTTAAGAGCTCGTGTATCTAATCTGGAGGAACCGGGTTTGATTCCCAGCTCTGCCGCCTGAGCTGTGGAGGCTTCTCTGGGGAATTCAGATTAGCCTGTACACTCCCACGCATGCCAGCTGGGTGACCTTGGGCTAGTCACAGCTTCTCGGAGCTCTCTCAGCCCCACCTACCTCACAGGGTGTTTGTTGTGAGGGGGGAAGGGCAAGGAGATTGTAAGCCCCTTTGAGTCTCCTGCAGGAGAGAAAGGGGGGATATAAATCCAAACTCTTCTTCTTCTTCTTCTACAAACTCTATAACTATACATTGGCTCAGAGGAGCAACAGGGCCTACAGGAAAACGTAACGGAAACATTTCCCCACGCCCCAGATGCTCCCCACACACATTTCCCTATCGAAAAGCCGAAAACGTCGGGACACATTATATGGGGCTGGTTGTTGTGGGCTTTCCCAGGCTGTGTGGCCATGGTCTGGTAGAACTTGGTCCTAATGTTTCGCCTGCATCTGTGGCTCGCATCTTCAGTTGAGTCCGGCCGTGAAAGCCGCCGACAATACATTATACAGGGCCTTCTTTGTTTATGAACTGTGCTGGCTTTTCGGTCTAGCCTGCTGGCTGCACTAGAAATCAATTCCCTGGGATCTAGGATCCTTCTGACCTAGCCCCCGAAAGTTAATCTTTTCCTCTTCCCTCTCTGACTCAGACACACAGGGACAGCGCTTTGCTTTGTGCGAGGACAGTTTCAAAAGATGGAGCAGAAACCATGAGGAACATGTTATTGTGGACAGTGAAGACTCAAATGGAAAAAACCCCGAAGATCTATGTCTCCCTCTCTAGCCCTCAGCACAGCTGCAATTTTGTGTGAAGTAAACTAAGGCATGTTTAAAATGCTACAACCACACCAAAGGCCACAATTTTGTGTGCCGTGTCACGAGTGAGCCATTTTGTGCTCCCTGACACAGCAAAGTTACGTTCAGGTTTAAACAAGGCAAACGTTTCAATATTTGCCATTCCGATCAATATTTCCAGTTTTTACAGTGGGAGAAAAAAATCCAGGGTCAAAATGATGGTGTTTGTTTTCTCTGGGACTTTAAAATTTATAGAAAACTTATCTAAGGATCAACCACGAAGCCACGTGAAGCAGATGCCACTTTATACTAATGCACTACGCCTAAAAAGACAAACCTGTTCAAAGCAAACAAACAGTTATTTCATACACCCACATCTGAAGGGCATGAAATCGACCATTCAGGAATGTATTGCTGTCAGAATTTAATCCCCCGTTTCCTTATGACTATAAGTTGTATTTGCTATTGACAGAATGAGAACGTGCTGTAACAACAGATCCCATAGCGGCTGATGGACATTTTAAAAAAGGCGACACCTTAATAAATTCAACGCGCAACGTTTTACAATTCATCCAAGTTTTACCACTACGGTGCTGCACCGATTCTGTGTAAGCTCCCTCAAAGTACAGAAAAGGGGGTAACGATAACGAACACGAACATCCCAAAATGTGCAAGATCAGTTGCACGAGGCATAATTTTTCTTCACAGTAGGCAGACACGTAAAATCTCTCTCAAGATGTAATCTGAGAACGTTTTGCCCAGCACTCGTCTCAAAGCTTCCAATCCTAAAGATGACCGCATGGAAATAAATCCCACTGACTTCAGGCACTTGTGTTTTACATAGAGAAGCGGCGCGAATGACGTTAAAATGTAAGCTTGTAGGACCTTCCATAATCTCCAGCTCAGTGTTTCCCAACCTTTTCGAGGTCAGGGTACCCTTGACCTCACTCTTCATATCTCACAGTACCCCTGCCGCCATCCTCCACCTTCTCCTCCCATTGCCCCTGCTTGCCACACACCCCACCTTCCCCTCCCAGGGTGAAGGGTAGCACTGGGGGTGGCTGCTGACCTTGTGGCAGGCCCTGCCCCATGGGCCAGCTCCATGTCCTTGCTGGCGCCGGTGGGAGACACCACAAAAATATGGGGGGGGGGTAGTGTTGCCGTGGTACCCCTGGGACATGCTCACGGCACCCCAGGGTACCAGGGAACCCTGGTTGAGAATGGCTGCTCTAGCTCCTTCTGCACATGCAGAATAATGCACTTTCAAACTGCTTTCAATGTTCTTTGAAGCTGTGTGGAATAGCAAAATCCACTTGCAAACAGTTGTGAAAGTGGTTTGAAAAACGCGTTATTCTGCGTGTGTGGAAGGGGCCTCTAAAATTTTCGCTTTGTGGGTTGTGGGATCGGTTTGTAGTAAAAACAGCAAACAACACCTAAATATTTCTTAGATGACCCACCAGTAAATGTTTTAAATAAATAAAGTCAGGAGCATTCACGATATTTGGAACCAGTTTTACAAGCAATGCAGGGAAAGGGGCAGGGTGGAGAAATCGGAAGCCGAGTTTGTACCTCACTCGGAATAAACTCGTCTGCCACGGTGATGAATTAAACTCCGCTTTCCGAAAATAGAAAGCTGAGGAGGACACCTGCCAACTTTCCAAATTTCATAATCACGTTTAACAGCCGATCTGGAAAATCGTTGCACCCGATTGCGGAACAGTGGCCAAGGGATGAGGAGAGGGTGGGATTTAGTCGGGGTATGGTGGAGTTCGTTTCAGCGCACCACACTGTCTGGTTGAACACCTCTCTTTTCTTTCCCCCTCTTTACTCAGAGCATCTGAGGATGGGCGGCATCAGCACGAGGGGAAGGTGATTAAAGAGGGTGAGAAGTAATTGGCTGACATGCAAGCAGGGGTTTTGCAAAAGGCGACCAAGGTCTCTCCCGTCCCCGCCGATCGCCCGATTTCAACCCCGTGCCCTCAAATGACCTCTCCAGGGTTTGGGTTTTGTTTTTTTTACTGTCGCCAGGCACAGTGCTGAGACGGCCGCGGCTTCCCCAGATGGCTGCTCATCCCAGACGCAGGCACGTGGCAAGGAAAGGAAAACATCCCCGGGATAGTAAAGCTTTCCAACCAACCAGGTGCTCCGTGCCCGCACCAGCACAGAGAGAGAGAGAGAGAGAGAAGTCTTGCAGCCACTCCAGCTTTCTCACCGCCTTCCGACTTTTCAAATGAAAGAGCAGCAGGTGTGCAAACGCTTGAACAAAAACAGGCGGTTGAAAGGCCAGGATGCAGCCAAAAGGAATCACTGCGAGGGATAATGAGGGATGGAAAATGAAGCGCCCTGGGGGGTGGGGGTGGGGAAGAGAGAGATGAAATTGTCCTTGGCAAACAATCAGGAGAACAGCCGTCCAGCTACTACTAGTGGGGCTAAGAGAGGCTGCGACCGCAACGAGAAAGCCGATGCCCGGCAGATGGAACGGATTGTCTCTTCTGCATGCACTCAAGCAGTGGCTGTGGTTCGGCCTCCTTGATCCAGCAATTTGTTCCCAAAATGGAGCCGGGAGGAACAAGCTCCGCATCTGTAGCACGCAGGGGGCTGCCAGAAGGCCCTTCTGCAGTTTTCCCCTTGAGTTTTGAATCCTTCCCCCAGCACTACAACACCGGCTTCAAGGCTTCCTTGGCAAGATCCAAGGAGAAAAAGGGGGGGGGGAGAGAAGGGCTTTCTCCTGTGTAAGCCATGTGCAGAGGATCAGGCTGCGAGAATGCACTGGAGATTGCAACTGGGGGTGGGGGGCTGGGATGCAATTGCAGGGGGGCTACGGAAGCGGAGGGGGAGGAGAGGAATAGACAAATAGGAATTGGGAGGGATATACAAACTGGGATGGAAATAAAAATGGGGGGGGGAATGAGAAATGGGAGGGATATAAAAACTGGGGAGGGGGCCTCTGCCTAGATATCCAGTAAAATGCATAGGGGGGAGAGCAAAGGAAAGCCCAGAAGCCCCTCCCCCAAAGGGGCGGAGCCTCCACATCCACGCAAGGCAAGCCGGAGGGGGCGGAGCCAGCCTGACCGTAGAGGAAAAATGGGTGGGGGGAGATAGCAACGAGTGAGGGCGGAGCCAGCATACGCCCCACCCACCGAGAGAGGGACTCCGCTCGCCCCGCCTCCTCCATCGGCAAAGGAAGGGGGCGGAGTCAGAACGCGCCGTAAGGCGGGAGGGGGGGCGAGGAGAGGCGAGCCGGCGGGAAAGGGGCGGGGCCTGCCGCGCGATTGGCAGCGCGGGAAGCAGCCGCCTTCTTTTTTTTTTTTAACCTCCTCACAGGCGCCCGAGCGGACCGATCAGCCCCCTCCCCTTTCACACGAGGGGCGGGAGGAGGGGGGAAGGGAGACCCCGCCCCCTTCTCTTTCTGCGCGCGCGCGCCCCCCCGTTCTGTCAGCGCCCGCGCGCGCTCCCTCAGACTCTTGCCTTTGCCTCACCTCGAGTCGCCGCCGCCTCAGATGGTGTCGGCCGTGCTGATCACCCCCCTTGGAGGCAGCTGACGGAAAGAGGGGACGGGCCCGGGGCTCCCCTCAGCCGCCGCCCTTTCGCCCCCTCAGCCGGCCCGACGTCACGTGACGGGGCCGCTGGCGTCCCCTCGCCCGAAGGCGGGCTGTGGGGGGAAAAAAAATCGACTTAAACCGCCTCAGGACGGCCGCCGCCGCCGCTGAGTACTGCCCGCTTCTCTGTTCCCTGGGAAATCCCGCCTCCCTCCCCTGCCCCGGGGAGGCCTCTCGCGCGGCGATTGGCCGCCCTGTCAGTCGGTCACAGCCCCGGCCAATCGCCGAGCGACGCTGGCTCCCTCCCGCCGCGCTGATTGGCCTGCGGTTCCCAGGAAGGAGATGCGAAGGAGGGTAGGAGGGAGGGGACGAGAAACCTCAAGGTAAAAAAAAAAAGCCCGTGTGGTCATTCCAGGCCCCGCCCCCGCCCTCCTCTCATTGGCTGGCAGAACGCAGGAACCGGACAGCCTTTGGAAGGCGACGGCTGCCGCTCACGAGCGAGCCACGCCCACGGCAGACACCTCTCCCGCCCACTTCCAGCGCCCAGAAGCCCCGCCCCCTCTCTGGGGAGCCCTTTTGTGCAATGTTTACATCGACGGTGCAAAAAAAAAAAAACACAACACGAAATAAAGGCGCTTCCGCAGAATGGGTGGCGGGCCCCGAGCGAGGCACGATCGCCGCGCTGCACAGGTGCAATGCGCCCAATGCAACGTGCAATGCACCGCGAGAGGCGGGCAGGGGGCTGAACCAGCCTCCTATAGTTGAACGCTGCAACTGCAGCTTGCGCTTCAAGGCACCCCCCCCCTCCCCGGAAGTTGGGTGCAAAGTGAACCAAGGCTACACGCGCCAACGTCGTTATGCAAAGGGAAGGTGGGAGGGAGGGGTGGGGGCAACAGGTTTCCTAACCACAAAGAGACGATGCAAAGCAAAAGTCACCCAATCGGTGACTTTGCAAGAGGGCATTCCCGCATAGCCTAAGACCGCCTTCCTTCCGCCGACAAGCCAAGTTTTCCAATTGCAGCCCTTCCTACTCAGCCACCTTACACACATCTCTGAAATCTACGTCAAAGCACGATCCCTGCTCAGATTCCAGCCCCTGACAAAGCAGCAGTAGAGTTTGGATTTATACCCCGCTTTTCTCTCCTGTAAGGAGACTCAAGGGGGGTTACAAACTCCTTTCCCTTCCTCTCCCCACCGCAGACATCTTGTGGGGCTGAGAGAGTTCGGAGAGAACTGTGATCAACCCAAGATCACCCAGCACAGAAACAGGAGTAAAGAAACAAATCTGGTTGACTAGAAAAGACTCCACCCCTCATGAGAAGTGGGGAATCAAACGGTTCTCCAGATTAGAGGCCACCTGCTCTTAACCACAATGCAGCCGCTCGCTTTTAATTATTGTCATCAATTTTTCCTGCATAGGAAGAAGACCCCTAATTCGAAGTATGAATCTCCTGCGGGTACGGGTTTTATGGGCACTAATGTGGTGTGAAATAAATCTTAACTGGGACAGGTAATCAAGGTCCTGTTCCCACACCAGTAGGGTCCCAAGCAAACTGGCACCTTTTGTCCAGTTAAACTTGACCAGGGAAAGTGAATACAGCGTGCCAAAATTTTACTGTGATAAAAAGTATGCTACTAGAAACAGATAGATCAATTATGGAATGACTTTTTATAGTAGGTCAAACTTGAGTGCAAATTCTTGCATAAGGTCAAGCGCAAATTTTGCTCACAAGTACTGAACTGTATTGTTGAAGGCTTTCACAGCCGAATAAACTGGTTGTTGTGGGTTTTCCGGGCTGGCTTCTTCAGGGGTATGTCGCGACAAAAATGTGTTTCTCTCCACTGCACCGTCTTCATACATGCCTTTAAAGATGCCAGCCATAGATGCGGACAAAACGTTGGGAGTAAAAACTAGCAACCATACAGACTGAAAAACCCACAACAACCAAATACTGGATTGTCTCATGATGTACTTACACAATCACACTTTCTCTTACAGGATGCTGGCTTTGCTTAACTTTTGCCTCTGGCCACTCTACGACATTTCCACCTCGACACAAAATTCTCACAACAACTTTGCCTTTTACTCAGGCAAAAATCCTTGATTTGCTCACAAGGATCCAAAAATTTCATATCAGCATGTTTAACTGCTAAAACCAGGGATGTTGGAAAGCTAAAAAATTACACCTGCGAATGCATTCTCAGGAAGCATGAGGGCTACAAATGTTATTCATGTTATTTAACAACATTTACGTCCTTTCTGCCCTCACAAAGGTGGATAGCAAATTACAGCCAACAGAATAAAACCCAAGCCTGGCCTGCAAATCAGGAGACTGCCAATTCAAATTTCCACTCTGCCCCAAGGTCAATAGATGTCCCCCCCCCCCAACATACACACACACACACAAGATGACAATGAGAACAATCACACAGGCACAGGTTACAGGTCTGGTGCTAAGATGGTGCCAAGATGCTGTATACTGAGATGATATATGCAAAACGCTTTGAACACAAATGCTAAGTAAGGTGTATTATTACTCCATTAAGGGGTAACGCCTGAGGGAAGGTCATGCCCCCCCCCCAAAAAAAGATGCTTCAATAAAGAAGCAGACCAACAAGATTGGGAGACCCACCTGGACAGAAACGGTGCCCTGGAGGTAGAAACCAAGAAACCCACTGCCTGGAATCAATTATTTCCCAATCACCAATTTTACAGCTGTGAGGATCGGTTTTCTGGGGTCGTGAGTGGCAGAAATATATCTTGGGAAGCAGATATCGTATTTGCACGCGAGAAAGACAGACACAAAGATTGGAAGATACACCACAGCTCACACGAAAGCACACGCAAACCAGCCTTATACTGAATCGGACCGTTGGTCCAGTGTTATCGGTACGGGTAGTGGCTCTCAAAGGCCTCTTTGGCGACACCTCTTCCGTTATGGGTCCGTACAAACACAAGACACAGCATGGACAGAAAAGTAACTGGTAGGCAGGCCCACCCTGATATAACACCCTCCCCCCCCCGCCCTTCTAAATGAATCTGACCCCTTTGCGGACACAAGAGAACGCTCAGCGGCGTCCCCACTCTTCTTGCAAACAGCTGTACCTCAGCAGAAGAGCATCTGCGCTACATGCAGAGTCCCAGATTGATT
This sequence comes from Sphaerodactylus townsendi, assembly GCF_021028975.2. Classification (NCBI taxonomy): domain Eukaryota; kingdom Metazoa; phylum Chordata; class Lepidosauria; order Squamata; family Sphaerodactylidae; genus Sphaerodactylus; species Sphaerodactylus townsendi. The sequence goes on from NC_059441.1 coordinate 10,821,469, forward strand.
CCTGGGCATCTCCAGCGAAGAGGGGTGATGCGAAATACTCGCCTGAGTCCATCGAGAGCCAGTCAGTAGACAATATTGATCTCAACGGATGTGTAAGGTCTGATCAATATAAGACAGCATCACGTGTTCAGGGAGGTGAGACCCCTGTTTGTGGCTTTACAACAACCGTGCAGTGTAGGCTAGGCTGAGAGGGGGTCACTGGCTCAGGGGCGTCAGAGGGGATTCGAACCGGGGCTCTCTCACTTACACGTAGAACCCTCTTTAACAATTACACACCCTGAAATCGGAGAGCACAAAAGTGGAGCCGGACAGACCCGAGCCCACGTGCTTCCCGGGAAGCGGCCAGCTGCCCCCGCGCACGGGATCGTCAGATATACTATCTTTACACATGGAGGATCCACTGCACCAGCCCGATCTTTCCCCGCCTCCGACCGGGCGGGGAGGGGCTCTCCTTTTGTCCCCAGCAACCTCTCCCTGCTGCCAGCGGCCCCGATCCACTTCCGGGATGGTCCGCGACTACAACCTCCCCGCGGGGAGGGCCGATCCCTTTCCGCCGATGGAAGGACCGGAGAGGCATTTCCGGCCGCCTCTCCTCCCGCCCATCTCAGGGAGGCGGGGCCAGGCTGCTCCAATCAGCTGCAAGGAGAAGACGGCGCCCCCCCCCCATATGGAATCGAGAGCCACATTCTTGACCGACGGGCCGCCTTCGGAGGGGAGGGGCGCTCGGGAAGCCCGACCCTATAAGGAAGACGACGAGGAGGAAACGCGGGGGGGGGGGTTGCATTTTCCGTCGCCTCCACGCACTAGGGACCAAGCCACGTTTGGAGAGGCCGTCCAGCAAATAAATCAAATTAAACTGAATTTTGCAAGAAACTAATCCGGGGTGGGGGGCAGGGCCAGTCCCAGTCCCACCCCCTCCCTCCAAAAAGCCCCTTCCGGTTCTTCCTGACTCCGAACCACGTTCCCAGCCTCTCCCCCATTTAAAAAGCGACCCCCCCCCCCGCCCGCAATACAATCGATTGAATTCGAGGCGGGACAGAGGAATCCCTGCAGGGTGTCGATCGGAATGGGCAACTTATTATCATCCCCGGTTCTGAATGAAAGGGGGGGGGGCACACACACACGGAGAAGCCGACGGTGGGGAGGGGGGGGGGCACAGCAGAAGCGGGCAGCCGCGTCCTTGGCCCCTCCCTCCGCTTTCCTCCTCCCACCCGCCGCATAAGGAAGCGGGGTGGAGACTGGAAACGTAACTCCATGTTTGCAAAAAAAAAAAATTAAAAAGGGGGGGGGGGGGAGGAGAACGACGAATAAAAGGCGGCTCCGGCCGGGAAACGGCGCGAGGTGCAGCAGCCAGAGGCGGCCGGGCGGAGATCAAAGGCTCCGAACGTTCGGAAACGGAACGTCGGCGGGAAAGGAACGTTGCGGGACTGAACGCGGGTCGGCTCCGCGCTCGAGGCGGGGAGGAGGATGCGCCGCCGGGGTCGCTTTTGTATTCCCCCACCCTCCCTCAGTGAACGACGGACCCCGTCCCCCTCCGGCCACCCGATGTCCCCGGGAGGCCGGAGGACGGTCATCCCGCCTTTCTCCTCCGGCCACTGGACGACTGGCCACCCCCCCCCCCCCTTCACGCCCAACAAGTTGGAGGAAGAAGTACCGCCTCCGACGAGCCTTGCCTCTTCCCTCCCCCGCCCCCCGCCCGGGTGCAAACACGGCCACGCTTGGGACCCGTAACGGCGGTGACCCAACGGCATATCTCCACCCCCCCCTCCCCTTCCCTTGATCTTTGTTCAGCACGGGAAGAAGTGCCGCGGGGGGGGGGGATGTGGGGGGAGAGAAGGCAAAGAGGCGGGGGGTTGGCCCCTCCTACCGCCCGCCTCCTCCCCGGGCTGCTCCGGAGCCCAGCGTAATAAACAACAGCACATCCACACCGCGGCGGCGGCGGCCGGGAGCCCCTGCCTCCTTTGCCCCCCCCCCACACCGAAGCCCCTTCCTCCAATGGGGGAGGCTGCTCTCCCCCGCCACTGCCCAACGGGGGGGGGGTTCCTTCCTGGCCCCCTCCCCCGGGGCTCGAACCCCGGATCTTCCCCTCGACTCTTCCCTGGAGGGGGCACTTCGGTTCCTACTCCCTCCCTGCCCCAGTCCCCCCCCCCAAAAAAAAAGGGGGTCCCGCATTTCCGAGACTCGATTGAAAGCAGCTGTTACATACCCTCAAAGCTCAGACGAGGAATCCTGAATGGAAGGGAACGCCCCCTCGCCGCGATTGGCTGCCGGGGAGAAAGCGTTGGGGCCGGGGCGGGGCCCGGGCCTGCAAGCCAGGCCACGCCTCTTCCCCGCCCCCTCCCGCCCCACAGCCAGATTCTCTGGTTTTGTATTTAAAAAGTGGCAATTCTCTCTTCCGCCATTTGGGCTTTTTAATGCAAAAAACGGAAGGGGGGGGGGGAGGAAAGAGAAACTCCCCCCCCCCTTTTCTTCCCAGGTGAGTTTTGGAAACTTTGCAGATTCACCTGTGACGAAGGAGGGGGGGAGGGAGGAGGTCGGGGACCAGGGGGGGAGGTCACATCGGGTCTTTGATCGGAGGCTGGCCTTCAACGCGGGTTCCCGGAGCCTGTTGCAGTCACGTACGAATCGGTTGCACACGTGTTGCGCCGTTCACGTGGGAAAGGGGAGGAGCGCACCGATGCAATGAATGAACCTTCCTTTGCATTTGCAGGCGAATCCTCCGTTGCTTTGCAACGCGGGGAGGGGCGACTGCATGGAGACAAAGCCCCCCCCCCCTCCCCGAATAAACCTGAACAGTTAAGGACCTGAATTCATGCTTCCCTCCCGCCATTTACTCTAGTGGGGTATGCTTGAATGCCCTTGAAGGAACGTGTCTTCCTATAATGTCCAGTTTCAAAGGTCCTTTTCTCTGCCCCCCCCCCCCCAGTGAACTGGACAGCGCATATTTATTTTATTCTATTTCAACCCACCCATTGCAACCAAAGCCGGGCCCAGGCGGCTTACAAGGATTGAGACTCAGATATCAAAATTTAGCAGTAAATAATTCTGAAAACACATCTACGTCCCAAGATGGCTATTTCACGATCTCAGGCCTATTTGGTTTATCCCACCCCACATCTTGGTTTTAATTCCTTTTACTGTAAAAAAAAATATGTCCGGCTGGAGGAAAGAGATAGGCCCCTTTCACACATGCAGAATAATGCACTTTCACAATTGTTTGCGAGTGGACTGTGCTATTCCGCACAGCTGCAAAATGCATTGAAAGTGGATTGAAAGTGCATTATTCTGCATGTGCGGAAGGGGCCAGATAGAGGGTTGCGCAATAAAGCGCAGCTGGAATTAGAAACGTGGGGAGGTCAGGTTCAGTTGGATAATGTGGTCTCATTACGCAGATTAAAAACTTGTTGTGTCTGTAACAGTGTGTAACTTCCCTCTGTGACGCACCTCTGAAGATGCCAGCCACAGATGCAGGCGAAACGTTAGGAACAAGATCCACCAGACCACGTCCACACAGCCCGGAAAACCCACCTCAACCACTTGTTGGGGCTGCTTGCCTGCTTGTTATGAATTTTTTGAAGAAATGTTTAGGCTCATCTAGAATTCCAAACTTCCCATTTATTCTGGTTTTGATGCACAAAATAACTCGTTATTTTTCAAGTGGCAAAATCTACCCATAGGAGTTTTTGCTATTTCCTGGCTGGAAGGATTTCAGTCTGTATCTCTTAAGTATCCTACAATAGAGAAAATCACTCAAATTTTAACACTTAATGTTTTCTGTAACTTAAGTTTTTATGGGGTGGCTACAGGGTGTTACACAGACACATCACAAGATGTTGAAGTCAACCTAGGAGGACTAATTGAAGAGTTTGGATTTATACCCCGCTTTTATCTACCTTTAAGGAATCTCAAAGTGGCTTACCATCACCTTCCCTTCCGGTCCCCACAACAGACACCCAGGGGCGTAACGAGGCAGCCCTGGGCAAACTGTAGCCCTGGGCAAAACCTGAGTTGGATGCCCCCCCCCCCCCCCATGGGCGGCCACTCCACCAAGACAGTTTTGAGGGTCCATAACTTTGGCCCCCCTGAACCAAACTGCACCAAACTTGGCTGGTGCCATCATCTCCAGATGATACCCTGAAATTTTGGTGCTGATACATCCAAAAATGCACCCCCTGCAGGAACATCCTAGAAATTTGCCCAAGAATCTTTGTTCTGCATTGAGTTTTCTGCATTGCTGTCAGTTAGGGTTGCAGGCTGTGGGAGGCACATTTCTGAAGGCACAGTCTCAAAACTTTCAGGGTCTCATCAAGAGACCGCCCTAATGATACCCCCCAAGTTTGGTGCAGTTTGGTTCAGGGGGGGCCAAAGTTATGGACCCTCAAAACTGTAGCCCCCATCTCCTATTAGCTCCCATTGGAAACAATGGGGGATAGAGGCACCTCCTTTGGGAGTCCATAACTTTGGACTCCCTGAACCAAACCTCACCAAACCTGGGGGGTAGCATAAGGACAGTCTCCTGATGATACGCTGGAATTTTGGTGCCGCTAGCCTAAAAACTGCGCCCCCTGCAGGCCAAAAATGGAAAACCACTAAAATACCCAAAAACGAACCCAGCATTTTGATGCCCCCCACAAGGTGATGCCCTGGGCAGCTGCCCACCTTGCCCAATGGGCATTACGCCAGTGCAGACACCTTGTGAGGCAGGTGGAGCTGAGAGAGGTCCGAAGAACTGTGACTAGCCCAAGGTCGCCCAGCAGGCTTCATGTGGAGGAACAGGGAAACAAACCCACTGCTCTTAACCAGTATACTTCTGATACTTTAAGAAACTAGTCTGTTTTGTGTTGTTGTTGTTTTTGCAATGCATTGATCTTTAAACGTTGTGCAGAACCTGTCTGTGAAGTAAGGCTCAAGACAACCCCAAAATGCAAGGGGCAGGGATTTGTGTGAAGATGGCCACAGGGGCACAGGAAAATCCTAGAAGCCGAGCTGACGAAGTCTCGCCGAAAATCTCTGTGTTTTTTTTCCACTGTGGCATTTTGAGACTTTCCCCTCCTATGGAAGGATGAAGACCGGATGTCTCCCCTCTTTGCGAAAAGAAGCATGTCACAATGACTCCTGCATTTCCCAATGTCAGTTGCGTTGGTGTTCAACCCCCAATTGCAGAACGGAATAAAACATTTTTCTAAACATCGCCCCCTATAGATGCGTACGGCGATTAGAAGATTTGCCGTTGTGTGTTTCTATTTTTTGTGGCATTTGTCACTACAAGAGCGCTCTGATCGCTTTCCAAAAGGATGTAGAGAAAAGATATTGAAGAGAGAAACCAAATGACACTTCCGTAGACCCAAAAGGGGTAGGTAATTCCCCACAATTGGAAGCTAGCCGTGTCTATCATGTAGGGTTTTGTAAGCCGCCCTAGGGGGACCTCTTGGTTTGCAAAAATACCCAGACCTTATTCACTTTTGGGTTAAGAAGAAGAAGAAGAGTTTGGATTTATATCCCCCCTTTCTCTCCTGCAGGAGACTCAAAGGGGCTGACAATCTCCTTGCCCTTCCCCCCTCACAACAAACACCCTGTGAGGTAGGTGGGGCTGAGAGAGCTCCGAGAAGCTGTGACTCGCCCAAGGTCACCCAGCTGGCATGGGTGGGAGTGTACAGGCTAATCTGAATTCCCCAGAGAAGCCTCCACAGCTCAGGCGGCAGAGCTGGGAATCAAACCCGGTTCCTCCAGATTAGATACACGAGCTCTTAACCTCCTATGCCACTGCTGCTCCTTAAAAGAGATTGATGCCATGGAACATATATTCTTTGGGTGTTCCTTGCTGGATAAGCCCCGCAAAGATATTTTGGGCCCGATATTGGAAAGATTTGCTGGTAGCAATAACACGCATAAATTAAGATGGTTGCTAACGGGCATAGATCTTAATACGACATTATCAGTTGCCAGATATTGTTTACATCTTTGCAAATCGAAGAAATCTGAAAAAAGAACAGAAAGTTCTAGCGATTCTATCTAAATAGACTCTTGCCAACTGCCATCGTAACGTTTTCCTACCTTGGTGGCACTCTGCTGTTGCAATACAGAAAGGTTAATGTTTCAACTGTATTTTATATTAGTTGTTTAAGAAGGGTTTTAAAGTTGTTTAATAATTCAAATGGTACTGTAATTGTTTGGTCTGTCAATGAACTTGACTTGATTTGGGGGTGTTGCTTTTTTGAAGACACATTTCTATACAGACAGACATCAGGGCTAAACTTGTTAAAGCTCAGGTGGGTTCTCAAGGCACGAAACCCTGAGATTCCTTGGACGGCTCCCATCCAAATGCTAGCCAGGGTCAAGGGTGAGAACGTGACTGACCCAAGGTCTCCCAGGAAGTTTCCATGGCAGAGTGGGGATTCGAACTTGTTTCCCCCGTCCTAGTCCGACACCTTACGAAAACAGAAACCCCCTTAAAATACTCCCGGTGTTGTAGGTATATTTATGTGTAAATACATTTTTTAAAAAAAGAAAAAAGTCATCGCCATACAACAGCGAATAAGAACATTTACATTTATCCAGCTCCGACTCGGTCAAGTTAATGTTAAATACAAAAACCAAAAGAGATTGTAAAAATAAAGAATGTACACATTCAAAAAGAGCTTATTCCAGTATAAAGTTACTGCAGTCGGCCCGATCCGGACGCTCTCATCTCCCGCAAGCAGGAAGAGACCGGGGAGGGGGCCTACCTTAGGAATATCACGGGCTGGCAGTCCCAAAACTGGCAGGTCATACGGACAGGACGGGGAAATTCAGGACAGGCGATTTGTTTTGGCTTGTGAATATTTACGGCTAGCCGTTTGGGATGGGATAACCCCAGCCACGTTCCATCCACAGAAGAACAGGAGGGAAACAAAGCAATGGAAGAGTCCAGCTCCGGGTATGAAAAAGGGCTGGACTCTTTTCACCTCGGAAGTCTAATCGATATGGGGCAAAACTTGGGTCTTTTTGCCACCGGCCACAAATCGTACCAGCCAACTAGCGCTCCTGGCTAGTGGCAAAAGGACGAGCTATTTTCGTCACCAAGAGACGGAACGTCCCAAGTGTCAGCGAGGAGACGTCGACGGATCTTTTTCTGCGTAGGCGTAACAAGCCTTCCTTGTTGGGACAAACGTTTGAAAAAGCAAATTCAAGGGGACTGGGGAAAGGTCCTACCGAGACGTGGCACGCACAATCCATGCAAGACCCGCAACGCGCCCTCCCCCGGGACAACACCCCCCGCCCCACGTACACCAGCGATGCGGTATCCTCGTTCAAAGTGTTTGTGCAATCGAGACTCCGGCCTGCGCATCGATTTGTGCGTGGTTCTAGCGGGGGGCACATTCGAAAGCTGCGTCGAAGGGCTGACCGGGTAAACGCAGGGGGAGGCAGAGCCGTGAATACCCATTGTAACACTAGACCTCGCCATTGGCTCCAGAACTCCGACGGCATAATGCTACGGAACCGTGTGATCGGCTAGAAGCGACGGCATCTAACTATATAACGTGAATGCCAGTTACACCCTGGCCTAAAGAGCGTATATTATATACATACAGACAAACAGACACGTGGGCTTAGCGTGGTTAAGACTGAAGGCTGCGTGTTCCTCTGTCTTGGCGTCAGACAGAATCGGAAACGTTTCCTCCAACGTTCAACGAGAGCGGGGACGGCGCCCGCCCTGTTCCCAATGGTCCCCAAAAGATGCCTTCTTCCCAAGGCGAGGGATCAAATCTGTCTTCCCGTTTGCCTCTGGCAGCAAGTCGGGTACCGCAGTTTGGTTTCTGCTTTATGAATAAGGCACAGTTCAAGTCGAGGCTGTTCGGGGTGCTGAGTGCGAGTGGCGGCGGCCCACGGCTATCGGCTGCGGCTCGGCCTAGCCGGTTAGTCAACGGGAAGGTTCTTAGGAACCTCCGCAGCAGAGAAGCCGGCTTCCGTCGAGGTCGTTGGCGATGTGAATTGGAGGATGCTGATGAACCAGGTCTGGCAGACGGGAAAGAGGAGTGGATATTGACAGTGGATTGGTCTCTGCTTCTCAGCGTTGATTCCTGCCCCTCTGCCTTAGCAATTCTCTTTGCCGTCCCTGGCTGGAGAGGAGGGCAGCAAGTTCTCCCTCTGCGCGTGCTCGAGGATAGCCATGTAACAAAAATAGTACTGCTCGGGCGTCTGGATGCTGAAGGCCCGCTGAGTCCTCATCTGCACCACGGTCTGGTAGACGTTCAACGTGCCCACGTCCTGCAACTGCGACAGGCAGATATCCAGAGCGCAGAACGTGCCTGAAGGAGAAAAGCGTGGCCGCTGTAGTGAAGTCCCCAGCTTAAGATAGCTTTAAAGGAGGTTAAGTGCCACGGAACATAAGAACATAAGAACTAGCCTGCTGGATCAGACCAGAGTCCATCTAGTCCAGCTCTCTGCTTCTCGCAGTGGCCCACCAGGTGCCTTTGGGAGCTCACCTGCAGGATGGGAAAGCAATGGCCTTCTGCGGCTGTTGCTCCCGAGCACCTGGACTGTTAAGGCATTTGCAATCTCAGATCAAGGAGGATCAAGATTGGTAGCCACAGATAGACTTCTCCTCCATAAATCTGTCCAAGCCCCTTTTAAAGCTATCCAGGTGAGTGGCCATCACCCCCTCCTGTGGCAGCATATTCCAAACGCCAATCACACATTGCGTGAAGAAGTGTTTCCTTTGATTAGTCCTAATTCTTCCACCTCTCAGCATTTTCAATGGATGCCCCCTGGTTCTAGTATTGTGAGAAAGAGAGAAAAATGTCTCTCTGTCAACATTTTCTACCCCAGGCATAATTTTATGGACTTCAAACATTCGAAGCAGTAGTCCCTGCACACAAACCTTTCTCCAAACGGTTCTATGCCACTATTTCTGCCCCAAGGGAAAGACGGAGCGAGCTGCTTCCTTTTAAGGAGCCCAGGAAAACCAGAACAACCAATAAGGTTATGTTCAAGCAAGGACTAAAGATCTGGTTACCAACTGTAGCCCAAATCACACACGTGTACACTAGAGATAGAAAAAGTGCAGAGAAGGGCAACGAGGATGATTGAAGGATTGGAGCACCTTCCTTATGAGGAGAGGCTGCAGCGTTTGGGACTCTTTAGTTTGGAGAGGAGACGTGGGGGGGGGGGTGGGGGGGGGGGGGGGGGGGGGGGGGGGGGGCTTGGGAGGGGGGGGTGTGGTGGAAAGGGGGGGGGTGGGGGGGGGGGGGGGTGGTGGGGGGGGGTGGTGGGGGTTGGCGGCGGTGGGGGGGGGGGGGGGTGGTGGGGGGGGGGGGTGGGGGGGGGGGGGGGTGGGGGGGGGGGGGGGTGGGGGGGGGGGGGGGTGGGGGGGGGGGGGGGTGGGGGGGGGGGGGGGTGGGGGGGGGGGGGGGTGGGGGGGGGGGGGGGTGGGGGGGGGGGGGGGTGGGGGGGGGGGGGGGTGGGGGGGGGGGGGGGTGGGGGGGGGGGGGGGTGGGGGGGGGGGGGGGTGGGGGGGGGGGGGGGTGGGGGGGGGGGGGGGTGGGGGGGGGGGGGGGTGGGGGGGGGGGGGGGTGGGGGGGGGGGGGGGTGGGGGGGGGGGGGGGTGGGGGGGGGGGGGGGTGGGGGGGGGGGGGGGTGGGGGGGGGGGGGGGTGGGGGGGGGGGGGGGTGGGGGGGGGGGGGGGTGGGGGGGGGGGGGGGTGGGGGGGGGGGGGGGTGGGGGGGGGGGGGGGTGGGGGGGGGGGGGGGTGGGGGGGGGGGGGGGTGGGGGGGGGGGGGGGTGGGGGGGGGGGGGGGTGGGGGGGGGGGGGGGTGGGGGGGGGGGGGGGTGGGGGGGGGGGGGGGTGGGGGGGGGGGGGGGTGGGGGGGGGGGGGGGTGGGGGGGGGGGGGGGTGGGGGGGGGGGGGGGTGGGGGGGGGGGGGGGTGGGGGGGGGGGGGGGTGGGGGGGGGGGGGGGTGGGGGGGGGGGGGGGTGGGGGGGGGGGGGGGTGGGGGGGGGGGGGGGTGGGGGGGGGGGGGGGTGGGGGGGGGGGGGGGTGGGGGGGGGGGGGGGTGGGGGGGGGGGGGGGTGGGGGGGGGGGGGGGTGGGGGGGGGGGGGGGTGGGGGGGGGGGGGGGTGGGGGGGGGGGGGGGTGGGGGGGGGGGGGGGTGGGGGGGGGGGGGGGTGGGGGGGGGGGGGGGTGGGGGGGGGGGGGGGTGGGGGGGGGGGGGGGTGGGGGGGGGGGGGGGTGGGGGGGGGGGGGGGTGGGGGGGGGGGGGGGTGGGGGGGGGGGGGGGTGGGGGGGGGGGGGGGTGGGGGGGGGGGGGGGTGGGGGGGGGGGGGGGTGGGGGGGGGGGGGGGTGGGGGGGGGGGGGGGTGGGGGGGGGGGGGGGTGGGGGGGGGGGGGGGTGGGGGGGGGGGGGGGTGGGGGGGGGGGGGGGTGGGGGGGGGGGGGGGTGGGGGGGGGGGGGGGTGGGGGGGGGGGGGGGTGGGGGGGGGGGGGGGTGGGGGGGGGGGGGGGTGGGGGGGGGGGGGGGTGGGGGGGGGGGGGGGTGGGGGGGGGGGGGGGTGGGGGGGGGGGGGGGTGGGGGGGGGGGGGGGTGGGGGGGGGGGGGGGTGGGGGGGGGGGGGGGTGGGGGGGGGGGGGGGTGGGGGGGGGGGGGGGTGGGGGGGGGGGGGGGTGGGGGGGGGGGGGGGTGGGGGGGGGGGGGGGTGGGGGGGGGGGGGGGTGGGGGGGGGGGGGGGTGGGGGGGGGGGGGGGTGGGGGGGGGGGGGGGTGGGGGGGGGGGGGGGTGGGGGGGGGGGGGGGTGGGGGGGGGGGGGGGTGGGGGGGGGGGGGGGTGGGGGGGGGGGGGGGTGGGGGGGGGGGGGGGTGGGGGGGGGGGGGGGTGGGGGGGGGGGGGGGTGGGGGGGGGGGGGGGTGGGGGGGGGGGGGGGTGGGGGGGGGGGGGGGTGGGGGGGGGGGGGGGTGGGGGGGGGGGGGGGTGGGGGGGGGGGGGGGTGGGGGGGGGGGGGGGTGGGGGGGGGGGGGGGTGGGGGGGGGGGGGGGTGGGGGGGGGGGGGGGTGGGGGGGGGGGGGGGTGGGGGGGGGGGGGGGTGGGGGGGGGGGGGGGTGGGGGGGGGGGGGGGTGGGGGGGGGGGGGGGTGGGGGGGGGGGGGGGTGGGGGGGGGGGGGGGTGGGGGGGGGGGGGGGTGGGGGGGGGGGGGGGTGGGGGGGGGGGGGGGTGGGGGGGGGGGGGGGTGGGGGGGGGGGGGGGTGGGGGGGGGGGGGGGTGGGGGGGGGGGGGGGTGGGGGGGGGGGGGGGTGGGGGGGGGGGGGGGTGGGGGGGGGGGGGGGTGGGGGGGGGGGGGGGTGGGGGGGGGGGGGGGTGGGGGGGGGGGGGGGTGGGGGGGGGGGGGGGTGGGGGGGGGGGGGGGTGGGGGGGGGGGGGGGTGGGGGGGGGGGGGGGTGGGGGGGGGGGGGGGTGGGGGGGGGGGGGGGTGGGGGGGGGGGGGGGTGGGGGGGGGGGGGGGTGGGGGGGGGGGGGGGTGGGGGGGGGGGGGGGTGGGGGGGGGGGGGGGTGGGGGGGGGGGGGGGTGGGGGGGGGGGGGGGTGGGGGGGGGGGGGGGTGGGGGGGGGGGGGGGTGGGGGGGGGGGGGGGTGGGGGGGGGGGGGGGTGGGGGGGGGGGGGGGTGGGGGGGGGGGGGGGTGGGGGGGGGGGGGGGTGGGGGGG